>NC_077234.1:122282885-122582885 GCF_027887165.1 Monodelphis domestica | reverse complement strand
TAGGATTGGACCTTTCCCCAAGGCCCTACAGCTAGGAAATAGAAGACCAGATATTCAAATTGGAAATTCCCTAAACATAGTAATTTCACTCAAACATCTTGGTCTTTTATTTAATCAGCCATATTAATTTTCATAACCTATAATTTCATTCTACCTCACCTATCCACAGGCATATATTAGCTCTCACAGGCACTCATATCTACATGGTATCCATTATCTTTGTCTCTGAAATCCTCAATTCTGATCACACTTTTCCATCTTTCCATCTCTATATTTGCGTCACAAAAATTGTTGGTCCCCATATATTTTCTTGTTTTATACTCAACCCCCCATTCTATGGACTCACTTTCCTCTCTTCATTGTGTCAAGTTCAATTGACTAGTTCAGCTCTAAATGTCATTGCCTCACAACTCCTAAAATCCCTAGTCCTGGTGCGCCTCAAGCCTCCTAGAACCCAAACCCAAACCTCATCTCATCAACATTTTTTATTGACTTTCAAATTGCTACTATTCCTGGAAGAAGTCACACCATCTTGCCACATGTTCCACACTTCAAAATTCCTCTATAGTTTCACTTGTTTTATCTGATTTTTATCTTTTAGTCTTAGAAAGAAGCAACCCTAAAATAGACTGAGGTCAAACTCTAATGCTCTGTGTGCTCTTTCACATCTATTTCTGTTTTCTCAAGGAACTTTCCCTATAAGCCACTCTCTTTTTTCTCTTTAATCTTTAGCCTCAGCTCCTTCTGGCTCTTTCCCTGATACAACGTTTAGACTCTTCCTATCCTTAAAAACACAAAATAAAGCGAAATATGATGTAAATGTTTTATTTAGAGCTTGACTTCTAATTCTAGTAGAATATCCTCTTTGGTGGTCCAGTGCCTCTAGACTGTAATGTATATTTGAGCAAGAACAATGGGAGCCACTCCACTTCTATACCATTTTTGGAATGCAAAGTCAGAGCTAACCTTTCAAGCAATAGAGACAAAGACTGGATGAGTGATTTCTTTTGGTTTATGGATGAGCTAACACCCCTATTAGTTCAGATTTTCTATAATTTATAATCATAGAAGGATGACTTGACCATTAAGAAACTAAGGGACTTTCCAACATCACTCAATTAATATATATCAAATGTAGGATTTAAATTCAGGTCTTCCTGGTTTTGAGACTTTCTCGCTATTCATTTCACAAAACATCAACTATTTTTTACATTAGAAAAATAAAAACCATAGTATGAAAGAAGACAAATGAAAATCTTGCCACGACATTTCCTAATGTTAAATATATTAATCATTACAAAGTATAACTATAATAATTCACAATGATTAGGTACTATAAAATATATTTGGTATATATTTGGATCTCATTTGGATCATCATTCATTTCACAAATGTTTATTGAGTGTATACTATGTGGAAGGTATAATTCTGAGATACTGTGATGTTTTATTTTTCAGAAAAATATAGCTGTTCTCTGACCAGAGCTATTGAGTCATCTATTTCTAAATATCCATGGATTGATATTGTTTACTGTGCTTTTAAAATGTACATAGCAAAAAAGCACGATACTGTGCTTTACTTTTGATTTGAAATGAATTGATTTATGTTTCACCTAAGAAAGTGCAAACTCATTCTTCTGCTTTGAGTTGACAAATTAATAGATAAAATGCAGTGCATTAGCATGAAATTCTGATAAAGTTAAAACATATTGCATTTGTTTTCTTCCCCATACATCTGGTAAAATGTTAGATAAATGATAACAAAAAACTGCAATGCAGCTTTTTTAAAATGGTTGTTATTTTTTAAGAGACTTTTAGGCATATTTTTCAAGAATTTTTATTTAGGATCATTTAAGGCTAAAATGTTTGGTTTCAAATTTCTATTTCAAAAGAGAGCTTACTGTAAAAAAGGGAGTTGTAAATGTTTCCAAATTTAATAACTCAATTTTCATTACTCAAAGGTATAAGGCCACCATTGCCTTTTGTCATGCCACTTTCTACATTTTCTATTAAAATGTTATTTGGATATATATATGTATGTATGCAGATATATATCATATATGTATGTATGTATGTATGTATGGTATGCCTTACCACCAGATCTTTAGCAAATAGATACAAAATGAGTAGAAAAGAGTCCCCCAAAGATTTAAAGTCTAATGGATTAGAAAATCGATTTAAATTCCATTATACTTGATACATGTGATCACTAAGGTTCTATGATTATGACTTGAGCTCTCATCTAAAACATAATAGTTCAGTTTCAGGTTTATCTTTATTTTTTCCCTAACATGTAATGTTTAATCAGTATGTGGAATTAGCTTGCTAGCATTTTATCTCCCCAATTAAAATGATATACCAACAGTGGAACATGATTGTAAACTGAGGCATGACCTCTATGGAACTTGGGTACCTCTTTATGGGAGTATACTCAAGCAGTAATGTCAAAAATCCAGACCCCTGTAGGGCCTGTCCCCAAGAGGAAGTTTATGCAACAGATACTTCACCAGCCCTGTGAGACAGAAGTCTCTCTTTCCTTGAAGGGTGGAGCATTCAAGAGATACAAAGTCTTTAAAATCAAGATACTCTTTATTAAGCAAAAGACCTACAGGAACATATGGGAAAATGTAGCCCAATAGCAAACCGAAAATTTTAGATATCAAGCAGCAGAATATATGTAATTCTAACAAAAAGGGGCAGGGAAAAGGTACTGAAAAGGGGCAGAGACTGGGGCAGGAAGGGGAATGATGGATTTCCAGCCTCAAGAGGGGTAGTAGCAACAAGGACAAGGTTATTTGCTACACATTTTGGAGTACAATAAATTTTCCAGGAAGATAAGCAAATATGAGGTTATTGGGTTCCCAGGGTTTGGAATAAAATGGGATACTGAACCAGAATGAGCAGATACCCATCAAGATTAGATAATAGCAAATCAGTTCAAAGATAAGTCAAACTTGACAGAGATAGTCTGATAATCAGAAAGGTGGTCTTTATTTCTGTTTTGTGACAAACAGAATATTCTTGTGGAACCAGCGTCATCCAATCATCCCAACCCAAGGGCTACGAGAGTTGGTATGAGATGATTTCCCTGGTCACTGACCTGTGGAAGTTATTCCTTGTCATTTTGCAGGATTGCTGACTTTTTAGCCATTCTCTGTCCTTATTCAGCCAGTCTCACACAGCTTCATCATCTATGTAGTTGGCTAACTCCAGCAAATAAAGATAATTAGTGTATTCATTTTTACACAAGGAAGAACCAAACCTTCCTATAACCAGACCTTAATCTCATATCCTTGACCATACCAGAAGGGATTTTGGTAGAAGGTAATGAGTGATGTGAAGGGGCAGTCAGGTAGTACAGTGGGTAAAGTTCAGGGTCTGGAGTCAAGAAGACCTGAGTTTAAATCTGGCCTAAGACAAGTATTTAGCTATGTAACCCTGGACAAGACACTTAACTCAGTATCCTCTTCTCAAAAAATAATAACTTAGAAATATTAAGATAATGCTCTTTATGATGTGTCTGGCACACTGGGAATCCTAGCCTTGACTCATTGCATGTCTTTTTCTAGCATAACCACAAAACCAAAGGGAATTAAACTCATTCACTAGGAGTATCAATTCTCTGAACAAAGTTAAAGCTCAATTTTTTAAAGGAAAGTTCATTTGAGTCTTATTAAACATACTTATTCCTTTTATCTAACTGGCTAGGTTTGAACCTGTATTTCAATGGATCTTAAAATTCCATTACCTGAAATTAGCCAAGAAAATCTATCCTCTTTCTTTTCATTGTTAGATAATAGTAAACAGCAACCTTCGATTTCTTAAGCAGGTAAAATGAGTTTTACCTAACAGCTATCAACAATCAATAGACTCAATTAATAATGAGTCATCCTTTAAAGTATCACTGTTTCTGAACTTCTATCAGTGCATTTACTCAAAAGCAAATTCAAAAACTTCAGCCTCTAATCTAAAAATCTTGAGGCAGTAAAATTCTTCATTGAATTTGTCAGCTTGCAGTACTTTCCTGGGAAAATTCTTTGCTTAGTTCAAGTAAGCACACTCTATAAAAGAATAGATAATACTGCCGTATGAATGAAAGAATGAAAAATGACAAAAAAATATGCCAAACACTGTGGTATACACTACCAATAGAAGTATGAAAAGAAAAGGAAAGAAAAAAGATAAGAAAAAGGCCTAAACACAAATTGCTTACAGTCTAACAGGAAAGAGCATACATGGGAAAATTATGACCACCAAAGAAAGTTTTGTTCTGTGGTGTTATAGAGATGGTAAAGGGACTCATGGCACAATTAACTGACGATGTACTTTTTAAAAATTTTTTGATTTTTAAAATATTTTCTATTTTTACATATTTCATTTCTTTCCCTTTCCTCTACCTTCCCTCTCCCCAATCCAATAAGCACTTCCACTGAGTTATACAAATGTTATCACTTATGCCTATTTTCATATTATTCATTTTTAAAATAGAGCAATCTTTTAAAACCATATAAAACCATTTTAAAACCATAAAACCAAAATCATATATGCATATAAACAAATG
This sequence comes from Monodelphis domestica, assembly GCF_027887165.1. Lineage (NCBI taxonomy): Eukaryota > Metazoa > Chordata > Mammalia > Didelphimorphia > Didelphidae > Monodelphis > Monodelphis domestica. The sequence continues at coordinate 122,578,325 of NC_077234.1, read as the reverse complement.
ATGATTCATTTGTTTTTCTTCTGTGTTTCTGCTCCCACAGTTCTTTCTTTTGATGTGGACAGCATTCTTTCTCATATGTCCCTTGGGACTGTCTTGTAGTTAGCTGAGTTCATTACATTGGTTGTTTCATAATGTTTCACTTTCTGTGTGTAATGTTCTCTTGGTTCCACTCATTTCACTCCTCCTGGAGGATCTTCCAGTTAGCAAAATGAAATTTCCATCCTCATCTCTTTTTTTACTTTAGTTTTGTCTGGTATCATGACTGATACCACATTTTTTTTTACTTTAGATGATGCATAATAAATTCTGCTCCAGCCTTTTACCTTGAATTTGTGTGTGCCACTTTGAATCTGTGTGTGCTACCCTGTGTCAAAAAAAATTTTTTTTGTAAATATGATATAGTAGGATTCTGGTTTTTGATCTACGAAAGAGTGAGTTCATCCCATTCACATTCAGCCTGATGATTACTCACTGTGTATTGCCCTCCATCATATTACCCCCTTTAGATCCTGCTCTATTCCCTTTCACTCTGTTCCTCCTCACCAGTATTTTGCTTTATGTCATTCCCCACTTCCCCTTTCTCCAACCTCCCCCTTCCCTTGTCTTATTCCCCTTTTACTTCTCTGTAGGGTAAGATAGAATTCTATATCCCACTGAGTATATTTGTTTTTCCCTTTCTGAGCCAGTTATGATGAGAGTAAAGTTTAAGCATTGCCCATCACCACCCTTATCCTCCCCTCTCTGTATTGATTTCTCTTGCCTCCTTATGTTATATAATTTACCCTATTCTATCTCTTCCTTCCCTTTTCTCTTAGTGCAAACCCCTTGATTTTTTTACATGTCATTCATATACATCCATATCATATCATACACACATATTATTTCATATCATCACATTTACATATATATCATATCATCATATATCATCATAATCAACTTATTTCCCCATCCTCTTTCTGAGTAAATTCCTTCTATATTCTCTATTGCTAAAAGTAATTTTCTGAGAATTATAGAGATCCTCTTTCCATGTAGATATATAAACATTTTTATTTTAATGAGTCTTTTCAATTTTTCTCTTTCTTATTTACCTTTTTGGACTTCTCTTATATCTCACATTTGGACTTTAAATTTTTTGTTTAGGTCTGGTTTATTCCTCAGGAATGCATGGAAATCATCTATCTCATTGAATGTCCATTTTTCCCACTGAAAGAATATACTCAGTTTTGCTGGATAGGTAACTGTCGGTTATAAATCCAAATCTTTTGCCCTCCTGCATATCATATTCCATTCCTTCCAACCAATCCTTTAAGGTAGAAGCCACTAGGTCCTGATTGATCTTGGTTGTAGCTTCATGGTATTTGAAGGCTTTCTTTCAGGCTGCTTGAAGTATTTTCTCTTTGGATTAGTAGTTCTTAAATTTAACTATTACATTCCTGGAAGTTGTCATTTGAGGATTTCTTTCTGGAAGTGATCTGTAAATTCTTTCAATTTCAGTTTTTTTCTTGTTTGAATATCTCTGGGAAGTTTTCTATGATAATTTCCTGTAATATAATGTCCAAGTTTTTTTTTTTTCCCTTTATCACGTCTTTCAAGTATACATCTGTTTTCTAGGTCAGTTCTTTTTTCAATAAGATATTTCATATTTTTGTCTGTTTTTTTTTTATTCCTTTGATTCTGCTTCATTGTTTCTTGATTTCCTATGAAATCATTAATTTCTAGATGGTCAATTCTGATTTTTAAGACCCGATTTTTCTCTGTCAGATTTTGGTGTTCCTTTTTTAATTGGCCCATTTCTCCTTTCATCACTTTCATTTCTCTTCCCTACTTTTCTTTGGCCTCTCTTAATTGATTTTTGAAGTCTTTTTTGAGCTCTTCCAGAATCTCTGTCCAATAGATATTTTTCTTTTGGACTTGTATGTGTTTGCTTTGCTTTAACTGTCCCGTTCTGTTTCTGTACCTTGTTCTTTGTCTCCATAAAAATTATTTAGCATTAGATGCTTTTTGTTGTTGTTGTTTGCTCATTTTTCCTGTCTAATTATAGGTAGGCTCTATTTTCTAGGAAGTTGGGGTTCTCTCTTAAACTCCAGTTCTTCCTTGATGCTATCCGCAGTTTATTTTCTAGGTTTTTACAAGTTTCAGTTCTTGGAGGATCATGTGATGGTCTGAGAACTGAGAGCTCTGAGAGCCCCCTCCCCCTGATGATCCAATTGACCCTTAAGATTCTGATAGTTTAAAGACTTGCCTTAGCTTTGGTTGTAAGTTTTCGGTCTTACTTTGATCTTGATCAGGTCAGAAACTACTTAAATTATAGCCTGAAGTTTAGGTATGAGTTTTTGATCTTACTGTGTACTTGTTCTAATTGGACACACTCTTAATTGCCCTGTCCTGGTGCTCTACCCTGAGCTTTAGACAAAAATATCTACACACCTCCCCCCTTAGTACTACCAGCCATCCCAAACTGTTATGTCTTCCTCCAAAGCCCAGACTAGGATTCATGGATTTGCTTTGGGCCCACATGGATCAGCTCACTTGAGCCCAGAATACTCTGGGCTGAAACTTTTAACTTCTCCATAGGTTTGAAATTTCAAGGGGTGTGGGTTTGCTTGTACCACTATTTGCCCAGCCAGGATCTCAGGCTCTGATTTTTGACTTGGGCTTAGATTCTGAACCTGCACAGCAGATGTGGGGTAGGGAGGGTGCTGGTTTTGACTTGCTCTTCACTCCTTGCTACAGCCTCCTGCTGGCTCTGCTCCCTTCTCACACCCCTACCCCAGATGTTCTGACTACCTTTTGTGTTTTTCTTTTCTTGAAAGTTGTTTCACTCATACTCCTTGTTGGTTCTTTCACTCCCATATTAATTTTGTGGTGACATTTTAATATTGATTGGAGAGGATTCTCATGGTAACTTAGAGCTACTCTGGTTTATCCCACCATCTGATAATGCCCTTTTCAAATGATGTTATGGTGCTTATTTTATTATTGTTTCTAGAATAAGAGGTAAAAAGTATGTGAGGGTTTAAGGAACTGGCTCATTATAGTGTATTCTACAAATTTTCTCTCAATCACTCTCAAATCAAAAAAGAATTGCCTTAAAGCAAGTATTTCAAAGATGAGTGGCTTAGCATAGTCACTAGAAATTCTGTTGTAAATGGGACAGTCACTAATATTTCTCCAAATCACACAGAGCCAGCTCTTGGTTTTAAGTAAATATTTAAATAATAAATTGAAAATTCCATCCATATGATTTTTCAAGTTTATATACTTTTCAGAAGCCTTTTTGTATCTATTAATATAATCCTGTTATTTTTATGACTTTTATTCTTTTTAGATAAGAGGAATGAAGAGGAGGAATGCTGAACTTTCATTAGTAAGGGGAAAATCCCAGAAAGGAAACTTTCTTTACCAATACAAATTTTTATCTGTTCAACAATTCATAGTCTTAGATTGAGTCATGTGTCAAAGGCAAGGCATGAACTCAAATCTTTTTGTCTCTAAATCTCTTTCTGTATCAACTCTGCCACATTGCTGCCCTTTTTTATTAATGTGATTTATTAAAAATTTACTGATAAAGAAACTAAGGAAAACAAATAAAATAACTTACCCTGAGTCACACAACTAATAAGTTTCTGATATTTGATTTGGACACATCTTTTACTGACTCTAGGCCCAATGCTTTAATTAACTCTATTATGGTGGTATTGTGTCATTTCAGTCATGTCTGACTCTTTAGAACCCCATTTGGATTTTTTCTCTACAAAGATACCAGTGTTGTATCCATTTCCTTTTCCAACTAATTTTACAAATGAGGAAACTGAGACAAACAGGATTAAGTGAGTATCTTAGGGCCACATAGCAAGTGCCTGAAGCAAGATGTGAACTCATGAAGATGAGTTAACTTCCCTCCAGTCCTGGTACTCTACTTCACTGCCTACCTGCCCAATTAATTCCATTAGTTCATAATATTTATTTCTTGAACTCACTATACCTACGTTGAAAACCTAAATCATTTTTACTTGATAGAAAATACAAAATTAGGTAGATTGCCATCTTTTTCTATATGTAAAAAACACATTAATCAAGGTTTATTTAGCATCTGCTTTGTGCTAACCATTGTGCTAAGCACTAGTGATGAAAAGACAAAAGCAAAATAAACTCTTCCCTCAAAAATGTTTTACTTTCTAATGGAGGAAATAATATTGAAATATATAGGAGTTGTCAGCAGATCAATCTCAGATTAACACAGTTGGTTAAGCCAGGAATTGGAGCAAAATTAAACATTTGTAGACCAAAAAAAAATAATAAAAATTTATTTTGCAATAACATGAAATTAATATTCAACAAAGAAACCTACCTGATCTTCATTCAGTCCTAGCTATAAAGCTGTGTTGGCTTTCTGGTCAATGGGTCACCTGTTGTGTCCAAAAAGCACTGATTCTTCTTTTAAATGCCCATAGACTGCTAGGAAACAGCCTAAACTATATTCTTAGACTTCTGAATCCATCAAATTGCAAGACAGCATCTCTGCCATTTAGGAAAAAGAAGACAAACAAACAAGTGATCATTTTTATCTCTGATTTTGATAATCATTATTGTCAACTGTGATAGAGGAATGTTCCAGGGACTCTGAGGGACAGAGCCTGGAGAACATGGTGAGGTTAGCATCCACAGCCGGGGATGGTGAAGGAGGTGTGAAATCTTGAGGGAAGAGGAGATTCCAGAGGGAGACAGTTGATGTCTCTTGCTTGAGAAGCCAAGGATGACAGGCTGATCAGAGATTTCTCTCCTGAGCCATACAAAATCCCTCATTGATCCTAACCACCATTTCCCCCCAAAGACACCAAGAGTTGTGGCAAAACCTGAGAAGAATAAGAACCTGGGAAGAGCTCATGCAGCTCCTGTGACACCCTGAGTCTGGACATTGGCTCTGTGGCGCTAAGACCAGGGGTCACCAGACCCTGAGCCTTTTAGAGAACAGGCTGACAAGCCAGGGTCCCTCCACTTTGGGGGGAGGGAGAAAGATATTTTTAGAGAGACAGACAGTGACTTCCTTTACCCTCTTTCCTATAAATCCAACCTGCAGACAGCTTGTTTATCTTACCCTTAATCACCATTTGTTAGAATAAAGTGTCAGTTGTCTTAAATTGACTTCCTTGTCATATTGAAGGGGGAGAGAGCAGATTTCTCTCTCTTTCCCCAAGGGAAAAGATTCACCCATTAATCAGCTATTAGAGGGTAGTAATGGCAGGGTTAGTAGAGAGACATATTTGAAGAAGAGTGAAGGGGGGAATCCATCTCACCCTCCTTATACTTTCTGGGATCATCTACTCTTTCTCCCAAACCAAACCTCTAATACACACACAAAATGCATTTATTAAGAGATAAATCAGGCTGGGCAAAATGCTCTGGAGCTGACATTTTCATGGAAGAGTCAACAAGGACTGTAATACATACATGTAAGATAAAAATGTGGTAGCCTTCAGGCAATCTCTGAGGAAGGCACTTACAGTGGGGAGAGGGACAGTGCATTTAATTGGAGTCAGGAAAGACCTCTTTTCAGAAAGTTTGAGTCTTGAGTGAATTCTGAAAGAAAGTGAGAGAAGCCACCAGAGGAGCATTCTGGCAGGGTATTTCAATTTAGGGAAAAGCCAGAGAAATAATCTGCTCTCTGGAGATGGAGTGTTATATATGATAAATAATAAAGAGACCATGGTCACTTGATGAGAGTGAAAGGAAGTAAGAAAATTCTAGAATGAAGATAGAAAGGATTAGGATTGAGGAGGGTTAAAAAACTTAAAAAGAGGCTTTTCTATTTTGATGTTCCTCCCTTTTTTCCTGATTAAACAACATGTCATGATAGATAAATAGCTGACCTTATTGTCAGGAATGCCTGAGTTTGTTTGAATCCTATCTTTTGATACATAATGGATGTCAGTTTCCCTGGACATCACACAATCTCTGTTCTAGGTAATTTTCTAAGAAAATAAGTGGTACAGATGTCAACCTTCATCAGTCAAGGGAATTTCTTCCATTAGAAGTTCCATTTACCTGTGAGATCACAAATTTAGTCTCTAGCATTATCCCTATGCTGATGGCATCAATTTAATTGGTGTTTTTTCAAAAAGCAATTGTTTATTGAGTTTTTTATATATTTTATTAATTTGGGGCAGGATTGCTTATTTTGTTTTGTGATTGTTTTTATATATTGATATAATCAATCAATTCTTTTCTATATAAACCCTTTTTTATTTCTTACTGTGTTCAAAAGTAATAATTTTCATCTGAAAACTATATTGATTCCATTTCATGGGTTATGGATTCTATCTATCATTTTGCTGTATTTAATTTGTTATTTCTATTTTGGAAAATTAATATTGAATTGTTTTTTTTTAAATGGTTCTCCATTTAGCTCCCTAGAACAATCTGATTTTAAAGCTTAAACAGCCCACCCCACCCTCCAACCCACCCAGGCTATGAAACTGGATTGGATCTTCTCCTCTTTTGTCTAATCTTTTACAAACAGGGTTGAGACCAGCTCCTTATTAATCTGTAAATATTCTATTGGGTGATTAGATCAGCTCTAGATGCCTTGGTGGTCCAGCTTCATGGTGAGGAGGAAAGAGTGTGTTGGCATACTGGTTAGATGCTCCTCTTCCTGTGATGAAGTCCTAAAGAAGGAGCTGAGGTCTCTGAGTTTATTTCCTGTGTGACTATTCTCAGTCAGAAATGTCCTAGGGAGAAACTGAGTGATGACTTCAGAATGTATCTATATTGGCTTATACCATTGAAGTAGGCCTTTTTTTTTTTTTAGCTCACCTGCTCAGCTGTTTACCTGCATGCTTTGGACCCTTTCTCTGACCCAACTGTCTTGCCTAACTGTTCAGTTGCTTAAGCTTAAGGTTTTGCTCTCACTCTCTGACCCAGCCTGACTGCCTGATTCACATCCTCCTCTCTCTTGAGCCCCCACCTTCTAAGGTGTGAGAAAGTCCATAAGAGTTAAATAAAACACAGCATCCAGAGAATTTCATTCATTCATTACACTAATGAATTACATTCATTAATTCAGATATTCAACAATTATTATTTAGTTTCTCCATATTTTCTTTAGCATTTTATTATGGATTATTATTTTATTGCATATTAATCCATACATTGTTTAAATTTTCTGATTTTTAAAATATCTTATAAATTTCAATGTGCATTAAAATATAATTCATATTGTGTGTGTATACTGCAAGCATATTTGAAATATAGACATAGATATATTTCCCCCTTTCTATTCAAGTTTCATTTATCTATCAAATCAAATTTCTACAGAAATATATTTGTCTATAATTTCTTTCTTAAATGTCTTTTGTTTTATTCATTTGTTGTATTATATTGCTGATATCTCTCACAATTTATATTTTATCTTTTTTGCTATGCAATTAATTCATCTTTTATGAATTTCATCACTATGTCATTTGGTGGAGAGAAGCTTAATGACATTTCCTTTTTGCCTATGGTATCTTTAAGCAAAATACAATTCCATTTTAAATTTACTTTATTAAATTTGAATTAGAATTAAGATTTTAAAAGATATGTCATTTATGCATACTGAATTTTCTGGAATTGCATGTAGCATGGTAAGTTTTTTTTTAAATTAATAAAAATCCTACCATTTGGAGTCAATAGGTATTTAAGGTTATTAAATACCTATTTTTTATTAGTAGCCATGTTTATTGTTTTTACATTTAAAACATTCAATGATTTTATTATTTATTTTCAGGGAACTCAACAGTATATCACTGCTAAGTTTTACTCATCTTTTTAATTATTTTTTATAAGACTATAATTCATTATTGTTATTACTCACGATTTCCAACCTTTAGTACATATAAAGAACTCAATAAAGTAATGCATTTTAAATATCATCTCCTTAAAATTTTCTCTTAAAATGACTTCTACTAAAGACTAATTCCTCTGTCTTTATTCAATTTTATATGGAAATCAAACTTGTATTCTTCTCTCTCCTGTTTGTTTCTTGTTATAACTACATCTTTAAGGAGCTACCAATTGCCTACTACTAAGATTTTTAAAAATCCTTCTATAGCACTTGCCCTAAGATAATCATGCATATGAAAAAGTCCTTACAGTCCCTTACACTGGTTTAATTGGTTCCTTCCTTCCATAAATTTCTCAAGTTCAAATAAATTTTTAAATGACTATGTTTGTCTTCATAAAGAATGCTTTAGTGGGAAGTTGATTTTAAAATTGTCCTATATCACCTTTTCATATGTCATATTCCAGTGAATTATATTTGATTAAGAAAAAAATGTTAAATTCATAAGGTTAGATATCATCTCACATCCATCAGATTGGCTAAAATAACAAAAGGGCACAAAGAAAAATGCTGGAGATGTGGAAAACTAGAAATACTAATACACTGTTGGTAGAACTGTGAACTGATCCAATCATTTTGGAGAGCAATTTGGAATTACTCAATGAGAGTTAGAAATCTGTATACACCCATAAACCCAGAAAAAGCATTGCTGGGTATATTTCCCAAGCAGATTACATCAAAAGGAAAAGAACCTGTATGTTTAGGATATTTTTATCAGCTTTCTTTTTCATGGCAAAGAACTGGAAATTGAGAGAATGCCCATCAGTTGAGGAATGGCTAAACAAATTGTGGCATAAAAATGTGATGGAATAGAATGTGCCATAAGAAATAATGAGCAGACTAATTTTAATAAAACTTCGAGAGATACATGGGATAATAAATAGTGAAATGAGTAGAACCAATAGAACATCATAAACAGTTACAGATTTAATACTTGAAGAGTAAATTGAAGATGCTACCTCCAGAGAGTAAACTATGACATAGTTTGTATAAACACATCTCTCTCCCTGTTGATGTCTTTTGTGATGTGAGGAGTTTGGGAGGGACTGGGACACTTGTGAATACATGCTATTAATAAAAGTAAAGAAAAATAAAAAATAAATTTTAAGAATAATGATGTCTCATAAAGTGACTCCTTTGCTCTTGAAGGTCATGCATATGGAACAAAAATTATGACAAGTCTTACTAACCTAAAAAAGTTTCAATTATAGCCCAGATAGGGAGATTGTATTTTGTCATCCAAGGCACAAACTAGCCTCATTCAGAATGAATATAACCAGGTTGGTAACAAGGTGATTAGTTTTTTGGACAAAGGAACTCTCTAACTGTATTGAATAAGAGTTAAAGCAAGTCTAATCTGTGTTAACAAAGATATTTCATATATGGTTACATTGAAGAATTGTAAATATTGATGCATCCTATATTGCAGAATTATAAATATTGATGCATCCTATTATTTTGAAATACATTATTGGATCCAGAATTGTTCAAGTAGGAGAACTTTTAAATTTAGCAATAGTGAGGAATAGCAGGAGATCAGGCTGAGTGCTATACTTCCCCACAAAAGGTTAAAGAAATACCAGGGAATATAAAATGGATAATTTTGATTACAGTATAATTATTTTCCCCACAAAGAAAACCAGTGCAATCAAGATTAAAAAGCAAGCTCCAAACTGGGGCTAGGGGGAGAATTAAACCAAATTTCTCCCATCAAGACCTCAAGAGAACTGAGTTAAATTTATAAGAACACATGTCATTCCCTAGATAATAAATGGTCAAAAGATATGAATAAGTAGTTTTCAGATAAAGAAATCAAAGCTATCAATAGTCATATAAAAATGCTCTAAATCACTATGTATTAGCGATATACAAATTAAAAGCACTCTGAGCTATCACCTTACACCTATTTGATTGGCTAATAATATAGAAAAATAAAATGACTAATGTTGGAGGGAATGTGGAAAAATTGGGATACTAATGGATTATTGGTAGAGGCATGAACCTGATCCAGCCTTTCTGGAGAGCCATTTGGAATTATGCCCAAAGGGCTATAAAACTCTGTATACCCTTTGACCCACTGCACTACTATTACTAGGTCTCCCAAAGAAATAAAAAAAAAGGAGGAAAAAGGACTTGTTTGTGCAAAAATATTTATAGCAGCTATTTTTGTGGTGGCAAAAAAAATTAGAAATTGAAGGGATGACCATCAATTGAAGAACAATTGAAGAAGTTATAGTAGATGAATACCATTGTACTATATTAAATGATGAGCAGGATGGTTTCAGGAAGAAAAAAACAAACAAACAGAGACTTACATGAACTGATGCAAAGTGAAGGGAGGAGAATGAGGTGAACATTGTACACAGTAACAGCAATACTGCACAAGGAGCAACTGTGTATGATTTCATTATTCTCAGCAATAAAATGATCCAAAACAATCTGAAAGAACTCATGAAAAAAGGCTATCCATCTCCAGAGAAACAACTGGTGGAGTCTGAATGCAGATGAAAGCATACTATCTTTCACTTTATTTTGTTAATGCTTTTATATACCTTCATCCACAATATGATGACTATGGAAATATATTTTGTGTGATAGCACATTTACAACCTATAACAAATTGCTTAACATCTCAAAAACTTTTGAAAAAAAGAAAGTCTGTTGGGTAGTTTTTTTTTTTTTTAAGATCCAATGGGAAAACATGGACAAAAATCAAAATAGGTTGAAGAAACTCCTATACCATTGTAGATTGACACCTTCTCAACAACTTATGATCTTAGAAAGTTGACTAGAGAACATACAGATCAAGTGATTTGGTCATTGGTCAGTCAGATAGTATATGTTTGAGGGAGGTCTTAGACCCAAATCTTCCTAGCTTTGAGATCAACTGTAGCCAAAATACCACAATACCTGTCTAAATATTTATTACTTGACAATCCATGTTTATAATATAATTGTGTGATAAACTCCCTTAGCATTCTGGTTGATCTTCTAGAACCCTTCTTAAAATAATGTTCTAAAATACATAAACTAAAATATGTAGGATTTCAAAGGAAACTAGTCATATTGAAATGTAGTTATCAAAATATATGTATTTTTTTTAATTCACAGTCCCTAGTTCAAGAACTCATTGGGTTAACATAATAGAGTGGTAGGAAGAATAAAGATGAAAAAGATGAATGCCACTGCAAAGATTTGAACAAAGGTCCTTCTCATCCTACCTTGAGGAGGCAATGAAGTACCTTATTAAGAATCTTAAATTACATAAAGAATTATAATGAGGATAGTGACTTTTTCACTAAGGATGGAAAACATGCTGTGAATTGTACCAACACAGACTTAGTTGAGACATAATAAATATTTCCTGGCATACCTGAATTATTCAGGGATATTGATTAATCTATCTACTTGGTTACTAGTCAAGGATAGCATACACTATATTTTTTTCATTTTTATTCTTGTCCCAAAATTGGGTGGCCCAAGTGACTTTCAAAATTCTCTTAGCCTCTGTGAATCTATGGTGAAAGGAAGTATTGAGATATGAAATTACCATTATGGTTTTCATTTAAAAATGTATTTTTCTCAGATTTTTTTCATGGTAATAGTGTATTCTAGACTATCCTTGTTGCTTTTTGCATTATTGATGATTTTTACTTTCAAAAATCACTATTAATAATGAATCAAATTCATTATTTACAGATTTTGGCTGACCTTGAAAACCATGCTTTATTTAAAGATGACCTAGAATGTCAAAAACTGATTCTGGAAGCCATGAAGTACCATCTATTGCCAGAAAGAAGAACATTAATGCAAAGCCCAAGAACTAAACCAAGGAAATCTACTGTTGGAACTCTATATGCTGTAGGGGGAATGGACAACAACAAAGGTATACAATTCTAAAATTTCAAAATTGTTATTTTTTGTCTTTTTAAGAAATAATTTGCCATATGAAAATTTCTAAAATATCAACCAACCATAAGTAAAATCTCAGAGATTTTTCTCCATAGTTTGAGGATAAAGATTTGTGAAAACACTACTTTCTCTCTTGTACATCATCTTTTCCTGCTTTTTTCACATACCTCTATATTTTACTAATAAACAAGACATGATTATGAATTCTTTCTGTTTACATGCTTTTAAAAATAATTTATCTGAGAAAAGGATATTAAACATATTTGTAAGAAAAAAGGGAGAAAATGCACAAATGCTTTTATATGTTAATTGTTGTATTGATGTTATTTATATCATTACCAAGGCTTAACTATATTTCAGAATATGGAAATACTATAATCTATCAAAGAAATTCAACAGGTGAGGTGGTTCTATATTTTAAAATATTAAAGCTGTCAAAAAGTAGAGTCACCTATACTGAAGACCTATAGTAAAACCTCCCGAGATGAGCTATAAAGGCATTCTGCATAGGAAGAATTGGCTTTTGTCTCCCTTGACTTCCCCATTAATTTCAAATTTGCTTATATCTTCTCATATTTCTTTTCATTTAATGTCAAACTTTGGGAGAATTAATTTTCATTTTCACAGATGAGGAAACTCCCCCAAAACATGTAAGTCAGCAATTTAGAAATTTAGTGAATTGCCTCATATGTTTAAGATTGATGTCCATGGCTTGGCAGAAAATATATGCCAGAAATAAAACTTAAATCTAAGTCTTTGTGAATTAAAGTTTCAAGTAATTCTAAATTCAAATTCACCTCTCCATAATGTCTTGCTTCCAATTAAAGTAGCATATATTTATTATTTCTACTTCCTCACCTCCTACACACACCCTGTTGTTTTGGCATCTTCTTTAGTGAAGTCTCTGTTATAGTTTCCAAATGACCATATACTGTTCAAATATAATTACTTTCACCTCCTCAGTTTTCATTCTCCTATATCTCTCTCCACCATTTTATGCTGTCAACTATGCCCTTATTCATGATATTGTTCTCCTTTGCATTTCGCAACATTCCATTAACCTGACTCTCTTCTTTTTTAATCTGACTGTTGCATGTCTTTTTTTTTTGTTTGTTTCTTCATCCCCCTGTAGCCTATACTTGCCCCTCCAAAGAATATCCCCTTCCTTCTTTTTAATTCTCATCTACTTTGCATCATGGATAAAAAAAAAAAAGTTATTTTTCTTTCCTTAGAACTGTCCAGTATTTTCCATATGATTATTGCTATTTACCTCCTTTCTTGACTGCTTTTAACTTTATTTAGAAAGGAATTTTGAAAATTGTCACATTTCAAAGAAAAGACAATTTTGCTATGATTTGCTATTGTTTTCCAAATTCATATAATCAGCACTAATCCCATCTCCTGAACTACAGACCATTTCTAAGTACCTACTGGAAACTTCTAACTATATGTTCCACGATTTCTCAAAAAACATTTCCAATATCAAACTTCCAAAATTGTTTTTCCTCAGATATTTCTCATCTCTTGTTGAAGATATCCACATTTTCTCAGTCACCATTTTTAAGAGTCATTCACACCTCTCTGCCTTCCCTTTGATATCCAATTAGTTGTGTTGATTTTAGCCCTGAAGTATCTCTTGGATCTTCCCCTTTCTTTTCATTCTTGCTGTCAGAACACAGCTCACCCAACTTAATTGGACTTTCTACTTGTAACCTTCTCCTGGTATAAAATATTGCCATGGTAATCTTCAAATTTGCCTCAGATTGCATTAATCTTGTGCTCAAAAGCCTTTAATTGTAACTAATTGCCTAAAGAATAATTTAAAAACTTTCATGTGATTTTAAAGTGATTTTAAAGTGTTTTTTAAACTAATATGTAGTTTTTAAAAAGCTAGAGTGATTGGATTCTAGCTTTAATCCCCTTTTTTAAGATATGTTACCTAATATTGCCTTTGATATGCCCTCTGCTCAAGCCCAGAGGAAGTTTGAACTAGGGTTGTTTTTTTTTTTCCCAAAAATTGCATGTTGATACAATTTTAAGTAATAGTTTTCTGATATTTTACAATCCAAGTTCTCTCTCCCTTACTCCTTCCCAAGAAGGCAATAATATATGATGTAGGTTGTACATGATTTATCATTCTATACAAATTTCCATATTTGTCATATTGAGAAACAGAACACATATTGTTTATACTAGAGAAAAAAAGATAGTGAAAAATGTTTTTATTTTGTTTGTTTGTTTGTTTTGGACTTGCTCTTTAGGCATAATCATCTTTTGGCCAAAATAAGAAAATCAATCTCTATCTAAATATTGACTTATTTTCACTACATATTAATGATGTGCAAACATTTATATAAAATAATAAAGGCTAGTGGTTTATAAAATTCAAATATTTATACATTTATGTATGTACACATTTATACACACACCCACATATACATTACTTCTTTTACTCCTAAAATGGTCTAACGAGGTCAGAACTATACATATTTATTTATATTTTCATTTGTATATGAAGAACATGGTCTAAGGAGGTCAGAACTATAGGCAATATTTCTATTTTCATTTGTATATAAAGAACATGAACTTTGGAGAGATTAGAGACTTATGGTAACCAGTGGAAGATCTAGAATTTGAAACAATCGTTTCACAGAAGTGACTAGAGCTCAGATATAGACCTCTTATATTCTCTCACCCACTTCTTTCCCAAAGCAGAATCCCTATTGGATTGTTTCAGGTAAACTTTCTCTATTTGATAAACCTCCTCACCCCATCAGGGCTTTTTGCTGACACATTTTCCCATCCACCTTTCCCTCATGGCCAATAAGTGCCTTCTTCAGTAGGAGAATTTTGCTGCCTTCAGAGGGGGTTAAATGACTTGTTCTGGGTCACACAGCTAATAAATGTCTGAGGCTGGATTTGAATTCAGTAAGATTTTACTCCAGGCACACTATCCAGTTCATTGCTTAACTGCCATGTAGTCCCATCAGCTAGGAACTAATCTAATCTCCCTTGTGCCTCGCATGCACATTTTAGACAGACTTCTGGAGATGTTAGAGGATAAAAGGGCTTGGCCTGCTATAATACAGGGAGTAAGAAAGATTAGGATAAGACTGAATAACTAAACAAGATCTGATCTGGGAAAACTATAACAAAATTATCATCCACTTCATTTCTTGCATTATTCTTCAGAGAAGAAAGCTGATAATATTTTGAGTTGGTTAAAATACAGTAGAAAAATTAAGGGCATGGTTGTTCCCCGATTTACATAACAAAGGCAATGAATTAAATTTGGAAAATGGAGGGTAATGACTTTGCCCTTTTAATTTTACTTTTGTTCTTTTTTTTATTTCATTTATATACCAATCTAAGAAGTCTTTGCTAGTGAATAGAGTTTCAGAAATTCAGCCTACACACTGCTTCTGTTTTGTTTGGTTTTATTGAACTTTAGAAAGAAATCTTTTAAGGGCACAGGATTCCCATTGTGATTTTAACAGGATTTTCATGGAATTTTCCAACCATAAGTCATATAATTGGGACAAGCAGACTAAAGCAGTCAAAAGAATAGACTTAATCTTACTTAAAAGGAAGCTAGCTGACTTTTGTCTAGCTGCCCTTTGTTTTAGGGATGTGATGCTGTCAGCCTTCTCTTGTCAAGAAGATGCTCTCTAGTAAATGTACCTTAGTGGTTGGGAGTCTAGATGTTCCCAAAGGGTCAAATCTCAGAAGCTGGCAGCAACAAGGGGGGTTTTATCCAAGTGACTGATAAAAAATATTGAATAGAATGGAGGTAAAGAAACAGCCCTGGAGCTTGACATTAAAGGATTTTTGCCAGGTTAATGTTTCCTCGTTAATCAAATAAAGTGACACATGTCCAATCAACAGAGAAATGCACAGTATGTGTAATATATTCAGAAAAGAGGAATAGGATGACCTGATCAGATCAGAGAACATTTGCACCCCTGAAGGGCTGAAAGTCTGATTTGCCTTATACATACTCATTCCTTGCTCACACCTGCCCTCTGCATGTATTCCAGGTACATAGCCTTCCAATCGAATTCCTTGGTTTCCATATTTCCTATTTGTATGCTTAGTAAATGAGTTCTTGAATTCATGCCCCATGGTTCCTTCTGTTTTTCTAGGTGTGTTAATTAATATGTTATTACTCTGAGTTTACAACTTGCCCCACCACCTATATTGGGGCAGTAAACCATAGCAGATTGTATAAAAAGTATGTCTTATAGACATGGGTGTGGGAGGATCTCTTGAGTCTCTGTTTGCTGTTCTCCTAGATTCAATGTCATTTGTTTTGAAATAAAACTATACTCTGGTTCATGAAAGTAAGCAGGTCAGTAAGAGTTCATGATCATGGCTTGGTTTGACCAAAAGTGCTTTGGAGGTAGGAAGGATTTTCTGGAGGCTAATCTGTACGTTGGTGACAGTAACTACATATTTCACTTAATATAATCTGAGATCCAGTTTGTTTTTCTGGCAGACATATTTTATTGCTGGTTCATCCTGGACTTTTAGCTGACTCACTCTTTTAAGGTTTTTTTTTCCTTCATTTTTCATTCATATAATCTTCCATCTAATTCTATTGTTCTAATCTTGAATAGCTTTCATTTTTCCTAATATAAGTACCAGAGGTTATTTTTATTCTTATTAAATTTTGGGGGAAGCTGTTGAAATCTTTTTGGGTTCCATATCTTTCATCTAGCACATTATAGACCCATCATATGCTGTTTTCAGATGTGTCAGGCATTCAATATAGGTTTTCATCCAAGTTATTGATATAAATATTGAATAGAATGGAGGTGAAGAAACAGCTTTGGAGCTTGACACTTATAGGTTTCTCCCATGTTGATCTTGCATCATTAATCAGATGAAGTAACAAATGTAATTGCCACTGGCAGAAAATATTTACAGTGATAAAAAGAACCCCCTAAACAGTGATTCCTAAAATCTTTATTTAGAAAAGTTACAAATAAACTCTTATATATAAACAAAAGCCTATAGATTTAGCCAAAAGTTATACAACATTGTTAGCATTTGATTTTTTCTTCTTTTTTGAAATCTATCCCAGTTTGGGACTGCCCATATATTATACTTATGAGAACATTAAATTCAAACTATTATCCATAATTTAAAATTGATGGTTATCTCTCTCTCTCTCTCTCTCTCTCTCTCTCTCTCTCTCTCTCTCTCACACACACACACACACACACACACACACACACACACACACACACACACACACACTTCAAAGCTCCTAATTGCTCAGCTGGCTTTCAGAATCTTAGATTACTAGTATAGCACTCCTCTATGAGCCCAACATCCATTCTTACTCCAAGGTTGCTGGAGGTTAATTTGAACTGCCAAGGGAAGTGTCCTGATTTCCACTGACTTCTTAATGACTTCCCCAAAATTCTTGTCTGGAGGGACAAATATGTTTTAAGTTAGTAGCATTCTATCTGGCTATCTTTATTTTATGTTCAGGTAATTAGATATTATTTTTGAAATGGGTACTGCAGCCTATAAAAAGAATATACATGATCACATGGTGAATTTTTCTTCAAAGTTAATGCTTTTCAGTAACTGTTATTCTTTATAAAAAAAACAAAATTAAAATCCATAAGCTGGTGACTGGCGTTGTGCCTTAAATTATTAATCAACATTAGTAACCAACAGAGTTGGTATTGAAGAGCATGATTAATTTGAAGTTTTAGTTGGCTTGTTGTATTTATTACTTGCACTGATTTAGATTCATACTATGGATATCGATTCATCTTGATCTGATGCAGACCTTTTTTTTTAAACAAGTAAATATTTTAACTTTTTTTTTTCGTAGCATATAAAAAAATCTCACGTGACTTTAGATGAAAGACTAGCCTACCATCCTAGAAAGCAAATCGATTTACTTTTGTATATATCAATCAACCCCTATAGTATTATGATATTTTGACAGAACTGTATGGAATCTAGGAATCATACATTCATTTGGAGGTAAGGACTTTGAAGCTTTCCCAGAGATCTAGATTTAAACATTTCATAATTGTAAATCCTTACAATAGCATGCGAATGATTTTCCTCAAGCATTATAAAGCATGATAACATTTCCTTTGGAAGAACTTGGACTTTGACTGATTGCTATTCATTTGTCTCACTTTAAAACCATATAGGCCAGAGTTACATTTCCCCAAATGCTCTAACATTAATTACCCTTCTGCTGACCTATGGTGTCTACGGTATAAATGATCTCAAAAATTCACAGTTCCATAATGGAAAAAAAAACTATTTAATTCAGCATTATTTTTTTATTAATTAATTTAAAAGTATGATCAAATCTAGCTTTGTTGTTTTTGTAGAATTATATGATTATTTCAGATCTGTGACTTCATGGATCTGTAGAATTCCCAATGTGGAAACCGTGTCCACAAAGTATATTAACTAACTCTTCTATAATATTAGTCTTAAGCAGTTGCCTGGGTTACTGACAAGAATGTTGACTTGCCAGTGGCCACATAGCAAGTATGAGTGTGTCAGAAAGAGAACTGGAACCCAGACCTTTCAGACTTCAAAGTTTTAGCATTGTGTTCTATTTTAACCTGTTTTAACTTGTTTTCTCCAGTTAAGAGTCTATAATTGAGAACATTGTCTCTGACTTCCGGAACTAGTCAGAATTGGAAAGATAATCCTCTTCTTCTATTTTTATAAGAACATAATCCTTAAACGAGAAAAGAGGAGGGATAAAAGGAAACTACTCTAGTATCAATATCAAAATTACAGTATCTAAATCTTTGTGTTTCTCATTCCCAGGTATATCACAGAGTGAAATTAGAGTAACACCCAAACTAAAACTTCCTTGAAAGTAAGAGTGTATCTTTGAGTTTAGATCTAGAGGCTCTTGAATCTGGAATTTTATCACAATATCCCATATATGAACGGCAGTAACAAATATATTATCATTGTATCTTTATATAAATCCTGTGAGGCAAGTTGATGTAATTAAAATTAGTCCCACTTTATTGAAGTAAAAACTAAGGCACCACAAAGTTAAGTAACTTACTCCAGGTCACACATAGCAGAATTCAAGACAGTAACACCATGTTAAATTGATTCTTTTTCCCAAACTCAAAATATTCAGTTTAACTATAACTCCCCAGGAAAAGGGTAACCAGTCAGAAGAAAAGGCTTATATTTGGATGCCAATTGAAAATTTCATGATGTAATAAAATAGGAATAGGATTAGATATTCACTATAGTCACACATAGGTAAATAAAAATAAAAGTCTTTTCCAAGTGTCAAAAGCTGCCCTTTAGATTTACAGTGGACCCAGAGTTTCATGTTTGACATAGCATGTTATATTAATTTATGGTCAGAAAGTCCTACATTTTCTAGGTAATAAGCAAGTCTCATAAGATAAAACTCATAAATAATCACATGTACTTTATAATTATTATAATTATTAGAATGATATTAGAAGAATCAGTGACAGTCTAGTTATGCCAATCCTTAAGAAAGGTTCTATTGGTCCACTATTGAAAACCTATTTCAACATTGCATTCTTTAACTCAACATAATTAAATTATTTTGTTTTCCTCCTTTTCAAATAGTCTATTCATCTTCTCAGGATGAAGTATTATTAAAGCTGAAAGTTAAACTTTTTTCCCAGAAAATTCCTTGGTATTTTATTTTTACAATCACTAAATATAGAGAGGCACGGCCTATTTCATGAACCATTGAGATTGTATAATATAATTTCCTGAGAAAATTTCAGATAATTTTAGCTCCTAATATTTTGGGGAATAATCTAGGTGCAATCATTTTCAGTTTAATAAAGGTTGCCCTAATTTTGATTGTTGCATTCATCTCTTTTAGGACTGCACAATTGAGTTTTATGATTCTACAATTAAAGATGTTATGAATTAGAAAACAACCAGTTCTCAGAAACCATTTATTGTATGTCTCCTATGTTCAAAGTATTACCCTATATCTGAAAGGACTTCAAAAATGGAATGAAATAAAGCAAAGTGACTCATTAGGATCTCAAGTGCTAAAATGCAAACAAATAAATATTGTAAAATGAAGTATTATAAAAACATTAAAAAAGAACAGAATGCTATGAGATCTTTGAGAAACTACTAATAGTAAAGGTTGGGAAGCACTTCAAAAACTGGAAATTGAGGAGAGCATTCCGAGCATAGAGGGAAGTAGTGAAAATGGAAATTCTTGGACAATGGGTTCAGTTGAGTTTTCCTGAAACACAAGTTTCGTGATGGAAGGTGCTGTAACCTAAATTAAACAAACAAGGCAAGAAATCTGATGAAATATTTTTAATACAAAGGTAAGGAGCTTGGACTTTTTTTAAGGGACTAAATTTGTCAGCATGATATTGATATAGTATTATTATAAGATGATAAATATGGTAATGAAAAAAAGGGATTAAAAAGAACCAAGAAGGAAATCAGGTAAATTGGGAAGCTATTGCACTAGATTTTGCAAAAAGGTGTTCTAAATTTGAATTAAGATGGTAAAAATAGGGATATAAAGGAGAAGCCAGTTACTAAAGGCATTGCAGAAGAAGAATTTCATGGGGAACATTAGGGAAAGGGGTAAAGAAAACTTTAAACATGAATAATTATAGGGATTGTGGTGCTGTAAATAGAAATAAAAAAGGAAATCAGAGTTATTGCAGCCACTGAGATGTACTGGACACATAGATTCAAAGTATCAATGAGCCACAGCTGAAATTTCTGAATTTGAAATTTGAATTTCATGTTTGGAGTTTATGAGAAACCAGCCAAAGGGAGAAATTTAGGAGTTACTCATAGACATAATACTTGAATCCATGGACTGTGATGAGATTGCTAAGGGTGAGAGTAAAAACTAGAGAGAAGAGAAAGTAAGAGGGGACTATCTTAAGGTATATTGACATGTAAGAAGATAAGGAAAAGTAGCCATCAAGGAAGACAAACTGAAAGATGTAAAGCCAGAAAAAAATAGTAAATATTATCTGTGCTATAACCCTAGTTTTATAGATGAAGAAACTTAAGTCCCCCCTTGAAGCCAAGCAACCACACAAAAATCAACAAAAGGTACCAAAACCCCAGTGTTCTGATCTCAAAGCCATCTCTGCTTTCCTTTCCCCTCTTTCCTAGCTGTTGAAAAGAGTATATTTAAAAAATAACAGTAAATGAATAGATCTATAAACCATTATTTGATTTGCTACCCAAAACTGTCATGCTTTTTGTCTTTCTTTACTTGTATCCTTCCCCTAAAGGGAAAAAAAGAGAGAAAGAGGAATTTTTGTGGTTGAAGAAAAACCAGGAAAGTGCAATTTCAGAGATGCCTAGGGAGGAGAAAGTGTGAAGAAGGGTAGAGTTGTCAGCAATATTTAATGTCAAAAGAAGGTAAAGCAGAAGAGGACTAAGGCCAATGAAATGAAATGTGCCTTAGTTTATATGATTTTTTCTTTGATATTTTCCTAGTTAGTTTGCAACAGTGTATAAGCAAAAATATTTCTCAGAAACTTAAATCAGCAAGTGGTGATTAAATCCTAGAAAAAAATGTAGAGAGGATCACATATATAATCTAGAAGCACATGGTATACCTACAAATATTTTCATTAGATTTGACAAAATAATGCCTTTTAAAATAAATTTATTTACAATGTAATTAATCTCCACATAATTTGGAGTATTTTGCTCCAGTGATTTTTGCTGAGCCCTTCATGTGAGTAATATATCTTTATTCCAAGAGGTGCCAAAATTGGACTAATTTAACTTTATTATATTTTAAGGATACATAACATGATAGCTTATATTAGTGATTTTTAAATGAACATAGACAAGCAAATTAGAATAATTTTATGCAAAATAAGGACAATGTATAATCTATTAGGAGAATTGATTCTTGTTACGAACTACAAAGTCTCAAATATTTTTATCAGTAATTTTACTTATATTAAGCAATAATTTCAGCTATATGATTTCAGCTTAGTCCCCACCCAATCCATGTCTATTGAAATGGCAATTAGATTAAAAAAATATCTTGAAAGTAAATGTTAAATGTTATATATAATCCAAACATGGATATAGCTTACATGCTATATTAATAACTATAAATGTCAGTATAGGACATATAATGGCAATACTATGATTTCTCCACCCATGTAGATATAAAATGTCATTCATCTTTTACTCCTCACTTCCTTGGCCACACACACAATCACAATATCCTGTTTTCATGGTATCCTGAAACTTTTTTCCTAGTGTCTCTCAAATCAGTCCTTTACTTATTATTCCTATGCCCACCATCCTTGTTCAGACCCATATCTTGTCCCATCTAAACTCCAGGAATATCTTCCCAATAGACCTGTTTTGTTTTCTTTCATATTCAAAAGATTCTGGAGGAAATCTGATACATAACTGACCCCTCTGTTTCTAATCTTTCACTCTCACAAACTATTCCATGTTTAAACAATTTATTAAATAATTTTCATTTGTATCACATCACTTCCCAATGTAAAAACTGTCAGTTCTTCTAACCAGTTCTTTTTAGCACAACATTTAAGACCCTTCTGAGACTAACACTGATTTTCCTATCTGATTTATTTTTTTAGTATTATTTAGCATATAACCTCCAAATCAGAAAAAGGTCATTTAAAAATGCCTTAATAAGTCCACTGATCTCTCTACTTTTTAACAAACCATTTCTCTAACATGAAATTCCTTCATCTTTCAGCCCTCCTTTTCCAATTGTCCCAAATTTAAGACTTAGCTGAGATTCTACCTCTTCTATCTAGTTATTTTCTGACTCTCTCAGTTCATATCTTCTTCCTCTAAATATGTAGAGCACATGTATAAGCTTCTTATTTCAAATATTGCCTAGAATATGGTAATTTCTTTCCTTAACATGTTTCATAACTTTGTATTATTTTTAAATTAATTTTAAACTTCTTGAAAGCATGGACTACATATATATTATATTTCTCTGTGTCTCCTACAATGCCTTGTTTATGTTTGATGAATAAGTTTTAATGTGAAAACATTTCATTTATGTTTTAAAGGACCAGGTATTATGAGTGAAAAAAATCCCCTGCATCCTTATGTGAGGATTAAATTTTAATGTTAGCAGTAGTATCTAATTGATCATAATTGTAGTTATAAGATAGGTAAGTAATGTTAGCATAACTGATGATTTTAGTAAGCCTTTTGTTGATTATTTTAGTATAAGTATTAAGGTTGAATCCAGTAAGATGACAATTAAGATATATTTAATCATGGTTAGCTTAGACCTCAGTGTCAGCGCTAGCCTTCCAATTTGCTATATCATGCACCATCAGCAATAATTATGGTCTTGAACTTGTGATTCAGTATACATCACTAGACCTGACCCTGGGTTCAAAGCCTGGTATCACCCAACACCACCCGCTCTTATCATTTGTGTCACTAGTCGAGGCTTCCGTATTCTCCCCTCATCTTTCAAGTGACTTTCAAGTCATCATCAAGTGACTTCCTGTACTAATCAGAAGTACATCTTGCTCTATTTTTAACATGGTCTTGATTATTTTTTCTTGGTATATAAGTTGTGCTATTCTTTGGAGATACATAGGAAATCCTCCCACAATGGTTGGGGTATTTTGGTCTTGACCAGAATTCCGGCTTTATTCTGAGACTGGTCATTTCCCAATAAATTTATTTCTTTAAGGCTTGGAGACTTAGTTTGCCTTATTTGTGTTCCTGCAGTTAGAAATGTTGCAACATTATATAGTCATTCTTTCTGGTTCTTGTTATAAGTTTGTCTGATTCTATTTGAGGTCTTCCTTCTTACCAGCTAAACACAGACTATAACTCAGTCAAAATAAAAAAAAAAATGTTAGGCAAATCTCCAGTATCTATTCATTGTTGTGGGGAGCTAAAAAAAAATGTAGAGAATGAAGTTCTTATCCTCAGAATATTTATATTCTTTTTCAGTTGAAATAAAACCTTGAATAACCTAAAGAACTCAAACCATTGGATCATTGGACCATTGGACCATCAAATAGAAAGCAATTTAGTATTAAAAGAGTATCAACAAGGAAGCAGCCAAGATACAGAACCAATGTTCCAACGTCATTATATGCTATCAGACTCAAAAGATTTTTCCGAATTCTAGGTTCTCTTTTACTCATATATTGCTTAAATAAAGTTGAAGAATATCATAAATTGCTGGCCGAATCTACTATAAATTTATTATATATTAATGAGGCTGTCACTGGAGCAAGACAATCCTTTTTTCATCTCCCTAAATTGACTTTCTTTCCCACTCACTACTGTCTCATTTATTAGGTTTTTTCTAAATATTTTCTCCCTCTTCAAATCCCTCCTCTTTTTTTTTCTCCCCACATTCTCAGCTAAGAAGTTTGCCTCCTATTTCATGGAAAACATTAAGTTCATTTCCCAACAGCACCAACTTCTCTACTCCTCACCTCACATCACCCAGATGCTTTCTGGCACTGCGTATTCCTTCGCCTCTGTCTCCCAAGAAAAGGCTCCCCTTCTTCTCAAGGCAAACCCCTTTCCATGCCTAAATGAGGCCATTCTAGTCCCTCTTCTCCAACAGATTGCCCCTTCTTTTCTTCCCTTTCTCACTTCGCTTTTTTCTCTCCCTGTTGGCTGTCTGTTTACATACTGCCTAGAAACATACCCAGACATAGATATTGTCAGAAAACCTCTTTTGATCTATTACTCTCACCTCATATATCTCCTCCCTTTTGGGGCTAAAAGATCATTTATAATTGATGCCTCTATTTCCTTTCTTCTCATTCTCTTCTTATCTCTACAGTCTGGTTTCTAATTTTCTTCAAATTTAATTGAGTGTGTTTTCTCTAGTTGCTAATGATCTATTAATACCAAATCTACTGGCTTTTTCTTAACCACCATTCTTCTTTACCTCTCTGAAAGCTGTTAGGAGAGGAAAAAAAAACATTAATTCATGGCTGTAGCTTCTGGCATTCTATTAGGTAGTGATGTAAGTCTGGACAGGGTCATATAATTTTCTGCCTCTTAATTTTCATACACTGTTAAATCAAAGAAATATTGCTTTGTATTTCTTATTTTTAAATAAGTTTTTATTTATTTTTGAAACATTTCCATAATATCTCTCTGTATCCTTATGTATCTATTAAAAAAACAACAACCCAAAAGCTTGTGAGTCTCATTGATATATTCACTATTAGTTTTCCAGAGGAAACAATAGCTCAAAGCAAAGTCATTTAATACATTAAGAGAAATAGCACAATAACATTTCCCCCACAAACTGCAGGCACAATCTCTGACCAGTGTTCTCAGGATACACCCATGGTGTGGCACACAAAATAGGAACACACATACCCAGGCCATATATATTGATTTTTCCTTATTCATTTGTTATTGATTGATTTGATTTTTCTTCATTCATCTTTTAAATCACATTGGCTAAAGACTGTATGCAATCCTTTTTTTTAAAACCTTACCTCTGTCTTAGAATCAATACTGTGCATTGGTATTCTAAGGCAGAAGAGCAGTAAGGGATAGGCAAAGACAATTAAATGACTTGCCCAGGGTCACACAGCTAGGATGTGTCTGAGGTGAAATTTGAACTTAAAACCTCTCATCTCTACACCTGATTCTAAATCCACTGAGTCACTTAGCTGCCCCATACAGTCTTTTCAAAGAAAAAAAAAACATTTTATTTGAATTTTGCCATTTTCTATATATTTTTCAATTTAAAGTTTATTTCTCTTTCAATTTTCATATCTTCTTTTTTATTTTTATTTCATTTTACATTTATTTTGTTGGCTTTATAATTTTAATGCATAATTAATTGTTAATCTCCTTTTCTATTTTGTTAATATATGTTTTAGGAATATAATTTCCCCCTGTGGACTGGTTTAGCGGAATCTCAGAAATTTTGGTATGTTCCATCATTATTATTTTCTTTCTCATAATTATTATTTCAATGATTTTTTTACCCATTTCATTGCTAAGTTTCTGTTTGCTTATAGTTTTTTTTATTATTATGCTCCCTGACTTGTTATTTTTATATATGACAATCTTATTATTTTTGGCTTTTTAGAATTATTGGCAATGTCTCCGTGCCCTGATATATTTTCAGTTTTTGCAAAAGCTCTATATGGTAAGAAGAAATATACATATTCTTTAGTAATCTCCTTTAAAAGACACTACAAATTTTCTTTAGCTCTGGTTTCTCCAGCAATTTGTTCAATTCTATGCTTTCTCTTTTGTTTGTATCATTATTAATTTGTCTGAAACTGAGGGAATATTAAAATATCTGTCCACTATTGTATTGCAATTTATGTTTTCTTGTAATTCAATTCCTTTTTCCTTCATGAATTTAGATGCTAAGGCATTTGGAGAGCATAAGTTTCATAATGATTTTGATTTGTGGTCTATGGTTCCTTTCAGCATAATGTAGTTTTATTGTTTTTCTCTTCATGTGCTATGAATATTTGCTTTTATTTTTTTCTGATACTATGATATTTTTTTTGTCTTCTGGGTTTGTTTGGAGTTTTTTGTTTATTTTTTTAGGTTTTTTTATTTACTTGATACATAGCATATATTGTTCCAGTCTCATTTTTATGGGTATGTTTCTTTATTTTTAGATGTGTTTCTTCTAAGTGAAAAATTATATTTGTTTGTTAATCCAATCTGTCATTTTTTTATTTAAAAAAATTTTGGTCCATTCACATATTTAAAGTTATACATTAAAATTTTCTCTATCTTTAATATTTTTTTTTCGAAATCAGGATTTTCCCCCTGTAAATTCATGTACTATATCTCTTCAGTTTATTTAGCTTACTATATTTTAGTGCAATCCTATTTCTAGCTCTCTTTCCTTCATCCTCAATTTCCCTTGATCTCTTTGTCAGTTTGGTACCCCTTTACCTAGTATTGGAGTTTTACTTAATTTATTTTTTCCCTTTCTTCTTTTCATCAGGTTAATTCTTTTAAGTAAAATCTCTTTACTTCTCTCCTCGAACCTGGTTTGTTCATTAGTCCTTACTTCTCTTTCTGTGGCCTTTTTCTTTGAAAAAAATCCCTTCATTTTCTTCATTATTTATTTTCCATTTATATTTGATCTTCATCTCTGTTCTTGGATAAATGGCCCTTATACTTATTTAGTCCATCTTGAGTCTATATAATCCTGATGGTATTAAAGATTCCTAGGTACATATTTTCATTTCCTATATCTAAATAGTTTCCTTATTCTTTCCATATAGATTTCCCCTCTTCTCTTTTCTTCTCTTGTTTCCTTATTAAAAACAAGTGAGCAAACAAACAAAAAACATTCCTGCCTATGATAGAGAGTATATTGCTTCATCATAGGAATTTATCTCTATCCCTGATTGTGAAGTTCCTTATTAAACTTTACTTTACTCGTGGTCATTCACCCCCTCTGTTATCCATTAAATATCTTACCTGGACCATATTTTTCTGGGTATCTTCCTCTTGAAGCTCATTCCCCTCAAGTCAGAAGGACTTGTGTGTGTAAGCACTAAGTCCCTCAAGATGAGACTTTGGGTAAAGTCCTCTTCTCCATTTATACAACATCTCTCCTCTTTCATAGCAGTGGTCATCAGAGGTACTTGTTCACATCCCTGAAATAAGATTTCTTTTTCATTAATCTCCCTGTTTCAATCTTTTTTTGTTGTCTCCTCTCCCATTTTTCTATAGGTTCTCTTTTTCCTGATAGACTGCGGTAATTATTTTCCTCTTCATTATTAACCTTTCAGACTATTTTCTTTTTCCCTTTTCCATTTGAATGTGTCTATCCATTCTGGAATTTAGTTCCACAGACCTCTACTATGACTTGTATTTGGATATTGCTGTCACCATTTATTAAAACAACTTTATGTTTACTTTTAGTATCTCTCAAATTCTGTTGTTATTTCCTTTGGTTCCTCTATTTATTACCTCCTTGTGTTTCTTTTATTTAAAGAATTTACCAAAAAAAATAATTTCTTCATGTCTCTTATTCTAAGAATGCTTCACACATCTCTTTTTATTTCATATCAATCTTTTTATATTAATGCGTAGACTTAGGATTTAAGGATATGTCATGTGGAGTTGTATCGAGTTACTTTGTTCTTTAACATTTAAGGTTCCTTTGTCCCTCAGGTATTTATTCATTTTACTTTGTCAATAATATATATGTATATAATGTAAAATCAATAAATTTGTCACATATTTTTATTTTTATTGATTTTATATCATGTATATTTTATTGATTTTATATATATATACATATATATATATATATATATATATATATTTAAGTCACTTCCAAATAAAATCTTTAAAAGATCACAAAAAGAATGACAGTCTTAGTCTCTCCAGTTTTAAAAACTCAAACTGTCCAGTTACACAGCCAATCAAAGAAGACTACACTTAGCCATGTGGTAGGAGGAGAGTGATTGCATCTAAAGTGAGGCAGGTATCCTTTGCAAGCTGAAAGCCCCCTTAGGAGTTTTTCTATGTTAGGTGATTTGGGAATGCTTCCAAGACATTCTTAGAGTTACAAAGGACTATTTTTCCTCTCAGATTTTAATTGGGGAATGGAAAGAGAATTAGTAATAGTGATTCAAAAGAAAAAAGAAAAGAAAGTCATTATGCATATATATTTTTAATGTACAGAAAGGAACATAAGGAAATTCAATGGAAAGCACAGAATGGCATGACAGTTTTGAAAGTAATTTGTAGAAATTATTTTTTAATTGGATTGAAAGAAAACAATATAAAATGGAAATTTATAGCACTATATAGTATCTTCTTTTGTATTGTACTGAATTCATAGTAATGCTTTCTTGTTTTCATTTTTAAATTCATAATGAAAAATATTTTTTAAAAATACTAATAATATGCTCATTCCCAAAATATCAGTTTCAAAGAGGCATGATTACAAGGAATCTACAAAAATGAAATACAAAAACTGCTTTAGTCAGTTAATATCTAATCTGTTGCAGCCAAAGACTGTTAGGTCAAATCAAGAATATTTTTAGATTAAACTGAAAAAAAAAAAGATAAATTAATCAGTTGCATCCTCGACCAGCCCCCATTTGTCCTAAATGGGTTTGACCTAACAGAACAAAACAAATTTGTTCTTCAGGGAATATAATATTAAAAACTATCAGAGATAAATTTTTATGATACCTCAAAGAGAGCATGTCTTGAAAAGAATTTTTAAAACAATTCTAAGTGGCACATTACTGAAAGAGACACAATGATCTCCAGGGATACTGGAGGCCCATTTTTTCATTCTTACTTAAACTTTCTTTTTCCTACAGATCTGTCACTTGGCTTTGTGCATTTTTCAGTACTTTGTATAACTTCATTGATATTTTGAGTATTTTTTTTAATCTATTTTCACCTTTTACATATTGTGTGTAATTCCATTTCTGACAGCAAGTCTGCTGGTTGTTGCGTCTGTGGACTCAGATTCTTCTTGAGGCATTCAATTGTTTATTAACTGTTTCATTTATAAATGCTTCTCATTTTTTTATGTCTCTGTGTGTGCATTATTGATTAATTTCTTCAACAAAATTTCCAATTTCTTCATTGGTTTAGACTTTTGATTTTGTTAGAATTGCCAGTTCTTACTATTCTCTTACTGTCCCTGGGGAGCTCTTAGGTTATCTTACATCATTTCTTTTTTCATCTTCACTTCTCACATTTTACCTGATTCAGTATTCTAAAATATTTTAATAATATGGGTCCTTGGCTTTGTTCATTTTAAAAATTCATTTTCATTAGGTTTTCTTTTATAATATGATTTTATCTAGTTCTCATCTCTTTACTATTTCATTTTTTTTTCATTTTTAGTTGTTTATTTTGTTTAGTATGTGAACAATGTGTCCCTTTGATCCTCTTTGATGTGTTAGATCAGTCATCTCTACTAAATATGAAAATGTTCTTTTTACCTAGCAAGGTTATTTTTGATAAGAAACATAAGTGAAGTATTTTCCATATTCTTTTCTACAATAAAAAATTTCTTTTTCTACATTGAAAACATTTTTATTCTACTGGATACCATATGTATATATACATATGACTGAACAATTGACTGAAAGGTGTAGAAAATATATTTTCCTGCTGTTTTCATTTACTTTAAGAAAATAATTTACTTGGTAGGGGGAAACAGCCTTTAAGGCTCTTCTCAGACAAGGTGTTTCCCATGTGCATATCAAAATCATAGAAAGCTGTGACAAATGTGACTATGAAAATAACCTTTTCCAGTGGTCTGCTTAGTGCTGACTTCAAGTGATATATTAAATAGCACATATACAAAAATGCCATGTTATTCAATGTCATAGAAAATGTCTATCATATTCAAACAAAAGAATTCTATGTTGACAGATAATTTATGCTGTTCCTTCTATTAATAGATAACATTTTACTACTTTTATCCTATCCTAGAATATTTAAAATGAAATTTATGGCAATATATGAGATAAGTTTACCATTTCCATTATTACCTAGACTATAACAGAAGTCTAGATGACAGCCCATTAAAATAGTCTATTATTTATTGAATTCATGTATTGATATCAATATCTTGGAACCTTGCAGGAAATGGACAGAGATTTGGGACCAGAATTGAATAAGAAGATGACAATTGGTTAGATTGAATTGAATTTCTGAGATTACACATCTGTTTCATCTTCTTAACATGCTTTCTTTCCCCAAATTCCATCTCTTTAATACTGATATCAAATATATCTCATTGATGAAATATGACTTCAAATAATGGAACACTATGATCTCATAAAATTAAAATTTCAAAATCTCCCATATGTCAATGTCAGTATATATAAGGTATAATCAATATAATATTATAATCACGAATACATGAAGACTGATTTTGAGCAAAAGGTACATTATAAATAGTCCTGGCCAGACTTGAAATCAGAAGGCCTTGGTTTGAATATTTCTGCTGTTTTATTGCTTGTAGGATTTAGTACTAACTTCTCTGAGCCCCAACTTCCTTATATTTTAAATGAAAAAGTTGGAATCCATGACTACTAAGGTCTTTCCAGATCTAAGAATATAAAAAGACATTGTGGTTATGTTGTTTATTCATTTCTTTTTAACATAGAGATTGCATTACTCTAGGTAACTTTCAGAAAGTGGGTCCTTGAGGGACCAATTCCAAATGGACCTGTTCACAGAATATAGATAATTTGTCCCTTTGATAAGTTAATAAAGTATCCTTGAGTGAATTGTAAAGAGAACCATATATTGAGATGAAGAAAGATAAGCAATGTCTTCTCATTCCTTGCTCCATCTTCCACCATCCCAACTCAGCTTTAAAGTAGGTCCAGCTGGAAACCACACTAGAAGAAATTAAATTAAATCTTGGAACAAGAGAAGAGGTAGATACAAAATGTCTTTGTAGCAGAAAGAGTAGAAACTTGGAAAGAGTGAATAGTATCAGAAATGTAGGTGCAAGCTACTTTGGACTGACTGGACACAAAGAGGGTTAGGCTGTGTTGCTGAAGTCATTATCTTCTTGCCCCCTCACTTCCCAAAGATCCAAATGTGATAAAACAGTATTTCTTTTTTTCCCTTTGGACTCCTTCTTGGGAGCCTAGAGCCTTTCCTTCTATGCAAAAGGAATGTATTTTACTTATATTTATTTTAAATGTCTACTTTTCTTTATAAACACTGTTAATCTTCCTCTTTTCCCATTTGCTAATCTATTGTACTATTTCACATTGCATCTGGGAGGAAGCAGTTGAGGGCTGAGAGAGAAATAGATCTAACAATGAGAAGTTTTGCCAGATGCTCTATTCTCTGCCTAAGGGCTTGGAGCTGAAAATGATAAAGAGAATTACAGACCCTTTGGTTTAGCTTTCCAGAGTAGAAGAAAAAAAAAAAACAAACAAACAAACAAGTAACACATTATAAATGAAAATCCATCTAAACTAAAGGTTTTAATTGTGTGTGTGTGTGTGTGTGTGTGTGTGTGTGTGAGAGAGAGAGAGAGAGAGAGAGAGAGAGAGAGAGAGAATGATAGACACTTTTGGCAATCTAATAAAGTCTAATACTGCTCTGTTCTATTACCTACATTGGTAGGTAATATTATGAAATGGAAGGAAATAGTATATTTCGGTTAGAGTATAGTCCAAATAATACACATATGCACAAATACACAAATATAAACAGTTCAGTTAGGTGGTACAGTAGAATGAGCACTGGACTTGCCACCAGGGAGATTCATCTTTGTAAATCTTCAAAAATAAATACATTTATAAATAAATTTGAATCCAGCTTCAGATACTTATTAGCTATGTGATCCTGGGCAAGTCTCTTAATCTTGTTTGCCTCAGTTTCTCATCTGTAAAATGAACTAGAGAAGGAAATGGCAAACCATCCCAGAATCTTTGTCAAGAAAAACTCAAATAAACTCAGCAAAATTAAAACACAACTGAAAAAAATGACAACAAATACACATACATACACATGTGTATGTATATATTTACCAGGTTGACCAACTTAGACTAAATACACTTAATCTAAATAATGATTCAGTAGGACTGAAAGGCAGACAAGAGCAGTTGAACAACCTCCTTCATTGACCCATCCAGCTACAATCAGTTGGGGTCAGGGTTGTAGGGGGTGGATGCTAAAATGTTGCACAAATGAAGATACAGGTAGATAATCATGAGGAATTTTTGAAGATCTTTGGCAAGTTTGACATATCTGCTGTAGAGGATTTATAGAATAGTGTAGACAAGAATATAGGATGAGAAGGGGCATTGTCTTGATTGTCTTGAGAATCCATTGATGATATAAGACTATTAAAACACTTCTAATTGCTTGTGAAAATTTAATTTTTTAAAAGCCTTTTCTTGAATAGCATCAACTTTGCTTTAAAAAATCTCTTTGGAGGGGAGCAAAAGGAATAATTTCTACATGCAATGATCACTTTTTATACTTATATTCTTGGTATTTTCATAGTATTATATTCAAATTTTCTTTTAATCTAGCTAACCATCAAGTTTCTTTTGAAATTTCTTCTTTCCTTGCAAGTGACAGTGGAAGTTACCCATAGCTGCCTTCAGAAGGTTCTGATAGAAGCTAAGCCCTAGGGTCTTTATCTATATTTGAGTAATGAATGACTGTTCACCATTCAAAACAAAATAAAGCAAAGCAAAACTAATAGATGTTCCTGATAATGTGAGAAGAAAACATCCTGAGCTGAGCTTTGGGGCTTTCTTGTGTTGCCTTCTCTCAAATAAGGGTAGGACTTCTATTATTACTTCTTTATATCCCCATAACAAATTTCTGCCTGATCAAAAAGCTGATTTTGAAGAAAAGGAACATATTTTTATCCTTTTAGTGAGTTTCCTGGCTCTCTGCTGTGGGCAAGACTCCTTTAAGGATGCTCAGCTTACAATACAATAAGGAAATAAATGCCTAACTTTACTATTTCTGAATTTCTAACACAAATTGTTGCCTAGAACCCCACTGACTTTTCACTGATAGAGACCTCTTCTGATGTTTCTTTTGTGCAAAACATAGTCTACCATAGCATCGTCTTCTGAATATTTTGTCCCCTGTGGTATTGTGGGTATTTTTTGTTGTGGAAAAGAATGCTTATCACACCTCTATCTGGTACAGAAATCTCATGAAAGAAGGAACATCTTAAATATTTAATATATATGTGGGAGAAAGGAGACTTTGAAAGCAAATCCATACAAATACGTAAAAGTACTTGCATATTTATTCAACACATGATAGTAATAGGCAGGAAAGTAAAGCTTAAACCTGGACAAATAAATTGTTGGTGTCAATAGAAGTATAGATGATAAACAAGAATGAAATGAAAAAGGAACAACATGGTATAATGGAATGGCTACTACTTTGAATTCCAACCCTAGCACTGATGACCTATTTGATGTTTTGAAAATCATCTTACCAATCTAACTTTCCATTTCCTCACATATAAAATGAAAAGATCAAGCTATCTGATCTCTAGAAAGCTTTCCAGTTCAAAATTCTATGGACCTAACTAATCCCATATGCCTATGAACAATATATTTTGGAGGTTGAAGAGCTAATAGAACATAAACTTCTCAAAGATAGAGACTATCTTTCTGCTTGAATTTATGTTCTCAGTGCTCAGCTCAGTGTCTGGCACATAGCAAGGGATTAATAATTGTTTCCTGAGGGACAGCTGGACTCAGTGGATAGAGCCAGTTTTGAAAACAGGATGTCCTGGGCTCAAATTTTCATCTCAGATACTTCCTACCTATGTGACCCTGAGCTAATCACTTAACCCCAATTGCCTAGTCCTGACTACTCTTATGCCTTGGAACTGATCATACTGATTTTAAGAAAGGTGGTAAAGTTTTGAAAATAACTTTTAAAAATCGTGTCCTTGACATGAAGTCTTAAGAGTCTATCTTTGTTAGACTGGTTTCAAGAGCAAGACTGAGATGGAAATTCATTACTTCATTTTTTTCTTGTATCTCTGTATGGCTAAGAAATTTACTCCCCTAAAAGGTAGGGAATCAAACTAGACTTTTAGTAGGATTATTAAGAACATGATTGTTAAGCCTTGGTATTGGTTGACTGGGTAGGACAAAGACAGTTTAGCCCACTGTCTACTTTCTTTTCCAAATGGGATTAAATAATCACTTCATAACTGGAATTCATTGAGTTTCATTTAGTAGGGATAATTTAGATCACCTGGGTCAATCCTTTCAGATTTTACAAATGAGGAAACTAAGCCCTAGAGAGTTTTAAGTAAATTGTCTAAAATGACAAAAGCGATTTGAACCTCGTTCTTGTCATTCTAGATAAAGGACTTATTCCATTACTCCAAGCCTAGATAATTACTTGGGTGGTCTTGAATATTCTATTTTGGACTGGAAGTCAAGAATCTCTGAATTCAAATCTTTCCTTAAGCACTTTCTAGATATGTAACCCTGGGTAAATGTTTTGACTTTTAAGAGTTTTGTTTACTTACCTGTAAAATGAGGGTAATAATAGCATCTATCTCACTGGGTTTTTGAAGGATCAAAGACGACAAAGACGACAATCATGGAGATTGGGATTGACTATATTTATCTCCTTTTGTGTCTTCAGGTAGCACAGTGTCTGTCTTTTGGACTGAAAGGCTAAAATCAATTGTGGTAATATATGTAAAGAGCTTTATAAAACATAAAGCACTAAAAACTTTAGATATTACATATTAAATTATAATATTCATCACAAATACGTATATAGGTGATAATCACACAAAAATGAAAATAATGAGAGAGAAAAATGAAAGTGTTATCCTTTATTACAACTTCTGTTAATTCTTTCATAGAGATTCCTTTTCTCATACTTTCGAGATTTTGTAATCAAAATTCTATTTGGTTGAAGTACCCATGCCCAGCCAAAGGGGAAAAAAAAAGCGAGAGAGAGAAAGCCACAAATTTGTCTGGTCATTGAACTGGAGCAGAAAGTGCTGTGCGTAAAACAGTTCTAATTAGCACAGTTTGTCAGCTCTAAGTCAGGCAGGTAAAAATCAGGTCAAGACGGGCTATTCCTACTCATCTATTTCAGTTTCAGCTCTTACCTTTCAATGAGGCCTGTGATGATAGAAACAGTGAAGAGGCACCTTGAAGATAAATTGGTTAGTCTCAGTCCTTGGAATCTAAAGTAAAAAGCAAAATCGAAAAAAGCTCATTGTTGGAGTCTCTCACTTTTCTTTTTTTTTTTTCTTATGAAAATACAGTACAAATCACAAAATTGTGGTACCCACAGTGCTACAAGATGTGGCATAAAATGACTGACACACATTTTAACATCAGAGAAGCCTGCCTATATTACAATTAGATGGAGAAAAAGATGCTTTATTTAAGCTATAGATCTTTTTCTGAAGAAAAAAAGCCATATCATAAGAAAAAGCAGATCCATTATCTGTGGCTTTTATAGGACTGCCCTACTTAACATCTGCCTCAGTAACCTACTTTGCTCCATTTGGTTCCATTTCAGCTCATTTTCTTTGTGCCTGGTGTGTGACTTTGGAGTATACCAGATCAAGGTCGTCAGTTTGCACCAAGTCACAGAAAAAGTGCTCAATTTCTTTAATAAAATTGTGCCAGCTATAACACTAGCAACTTGTTTTCAAGATGGGGGGGGGACTCCTTTATACCCTGAGTTTCTTTGTTGGAGTTTCTGAGCAGGTTTGTACAAAGGAAGCTAAATCATTTTACCTCTTTTGGTATCTATAGCACTTAGTACAATGCCTGTGATTAGTAAATGTTTATTAATTGATTTTGTCAGAGCCCCAATAGCCAACACAGGTGCAAAACATTAGCAGAGGCAAAGACAGGCTGGGGCAACATTTGCACATAAGAATAGTCTTAAAGGCATGGAAAACTAGGCACACAGAATCAGTTTACCAACTTTCTAAAAGCTCCAGTCCTTCCATGTTGCTGATTTCTTTATGTCTGACTCCATAATTCTAATTTCCTGGCGTCAATCCATTGAAGTTCCCCCTGGAAAACCCTGTATTTTGCCTCTCATCCCCTCCAAATATAACTTCACAAGATGTCTTGACCCTTAGGAACTTTCCTCACTCAAAATGTCTCTACCTTTTGAGCTACCTCACTGGTCCATGACAGATTTGCTCTTATTATCATTTCTAAAAGGCTCCAGGCTCTTCTTGGATGCTCTCATAGAGACAGAATTTGAGATTTTGAAGAGACCTCAGCAGTCAGCTCCAATCAATCTTAAAAAAAAAAATTTCCTACTATGGGCAAGTGACCATGAAACTTTGAAGACCTTTGCAGTGGGAAAAGCTACTCTCCTACCCTCTCCCCAAAACTGCCCAATTCACCTTTTGGATGTAATACTTTTACACCTTCCCTATCAATTAACTTCCTATTACCATAACATATTTTCCAAATATTTCCAATACTCTTCTAACCCTTTTACACAGCTTCACTTTAGAGGAGGTCCTCTTCACCTTGTACTTGGAGTATTTCAACAGTTTTTGTCACTCTACCCTATCTCCCCCTTTATAATCTTTCTCTACTTTTTACTTCATTTTTTTTTAGTTTAAAAATCTGAGGTATGAATGTCTGTAGAATTTGGGGAGGAAAAAAAATCTCAACCTGTTTTAATCACAACTCTTCACATATTCTCTGTCCTTTCTCTCTCTCTCTCTCTCTCTCTCTCTCTCTCTCTCTCTCTCTCTCTCTCTCTCTCTCTCTCTCTCTCTCTTTCTCTCTGTTTTTCTTTCTGTCTTTCTTCCTCCCCCTTTATAAATATGTGTATACATATAAAAAACATAATCTTTTAAGTTGTTTGGTTTGTCCTTTGTTCATCTCCTTCATCTTTTTAAACAACATCTCTTTTTATCTTTTTATTCCTTATTGGTTTTTAAATTGATTGTGTTTTTAGAGGCAATTTCATTCTTGAGAATTTCCCAAAATTCCTGGACTGACTTCTCTTATAGAATTTAAAACCTAGGGTCCTACCTATCCTTCTTCTGAATACTTTGAAATAGGTTCTCCCAGAATTGAGGATACACAGCAAACTACCATATGGTCCTATTCTCTTTATACATCAAATTTTCTAGTAGCTATTTCTCCCAAATTCCCATTTCCATTCCAGCATGTAGTTTAAACCTATTGATAAGAAACAGATAAAAAATCCCTTTTGTTCCTTTAATTTTTGAAAAATTAAGACATCAACAGTATATGTAAAAAAGTCATTGTTTGCTATTTTTTAGCATAGTGAGTGATCTAAAAGAAGTCATAACAATCAAAGCTCCAGAATGCTTTTCTTCTGAACATGATCTGTTTTTATGAATTTTCTTACCTATTTATTCTTTCTGTTTAGGTCATCTGTAGTATATTGTGATGGTAATAGTCTATCTTCCCCATATGATCATGAACCACATGTTCTCCATTGTGCCACCACATCCTCCTATTCACAATTGGGCATTTCCTCACATAATTACACTTACTTAATAACTTTATAATTTTAATTTCTATATTCTTTCACTTATTTTACTTATTCCAAATAAGCTGTATCAACACAGAAACATATTCCAATCATATGTTATGTTGCACTAAGTCTCAATGATAGCTATAAGGTCAAATTGAGGACTTCTATTTAATCTTACTTCTTGTGTTGTCATTTTGCATTTGTACACAATTTTTTGAGTTCTTGGGATCCCCTGTTGCCTCCTTTGTTTGGATTTTATCTGCTGTGTACATTGAGGTATCTCAAAGCTAGTCTTTCTATTTTTCACAGATTCATGATTGGTAGAAGAAAAAGTACCTCTGTATAGATAAGTGCCTATGTAAACTCATACATTGACACTTTTTCCTTTATTTCTTCTTTTAAAAACCTGAGGTTTACAACAGAGATGTATGTCTTTAGGATTGGAGGAGATAAAAAAAAGAACCCTCTGCTGCTTAGTTTGCTTTAAAGGCATTTAGGAAAAAATATTTTGCAAGAACAAAGCAAGGAATTTCCGCTCCCTTTGCTAAAAAAAAAAAAAATTAGATCAATGCCTATTTGTTATTGGAAATACATGATGGCCTGTGGAAATTTCTTTTGACACAAAGCTGATATTATTCTTGTGAAATAGTGAATAAAAGCAGAACTTATTCTGGAGGAGGACTAAAACACCCTCCATCTTTTCCTTTATCTACTTACCATGAACTTTGTGTTCATTAGAAAGAGGCAAAGCCCCCAGGAAATCACTGAGCATGATCACTCTTAATAATGGTGAGAAGAAAAATGAGGAAAAAGAAATAAAATTCTTTCCACTCTCCAGTCAAAAACCAATAACTGAATTTTTGCCTTGAGCAGTCAGAGTGTATGGATACTTTATGTATAGAACCTAGCACATCAGGAATGTACCATGAATATTAAATAAATACATTTTGGTAAAGTGCCCAGCACAGTATCATGTTCTGATGGGTACTTAATAAATTCTATTTGATCATGTTGGATATGAATGTGCACAGAATGTGAATGAATACAGCTCTCTGCCCCAATAAGACTCTCCTCTACAGACCCACAGGGGACAGGAATCTGGGGAAATGGACAGGCACCGAGTGAGGTGGGGAGGGTGCCTGTACACAGACCTGATCATGCTCCTACTGTGTATGTGTTGGGAAACTGGCAAAGAAAGACAAATTTCCCAGAGCTGATTTAAATTGCCTGCTCAATAGAGGCTGGCAGAGAGAGAGCAGAAAGTAAAAGACAGAGATAGGTCAGGAAATTTATTCACTCAGTGCCTGAAGTGAGGATAATTTCAACCATCCTTTTGAAATAAGTCAATATGGATATAAGGATCACCGAGAGGCTCCAGTTAATATTGCTTTGTGACAGTAGCAGACTATGCCAAAGGCACAAAAGGAACTTCCTGCTGTATATAATCCAGATGAGGGCAAATACTCTTATATGTCACTGCAACTCTGATAAGGCATTACCAACCAGAATTTAAAGCAAACATTCAATAATTCATGGAGAAACTACCATCAAGTTAAGCATCTTTTCCACTCATTCCTCAAAGTGCCTGTCACCCTCAAATAAAGGCTAGAAAAGCTCAACTAAATTCTCAACAGAAAAAAGTATATCTGATCCTGAAGTACTTTAATAAAATCAAATAAGGAAAGGTTCATTTATTTATGGACAACTGTTATTCATTATGGGGCTATAATATTTATTTAGGAAATAGTCATTAAATTAGAATTTATGTTCAAAGAACACTTATTAAGAACATGGAAACTAAAAATCCCTTGAAGCAATCCTCTTGCTCTTTGTTTATTTATTTTTCCCCAAAAGGGTAGTTAAGTCTCAATGGCAGAAGAAATAACTTCAATCTTTGGCTTACTCAGTATTTGTGCAATCATTATCTATAAAACTTGGGAATTTCTCAGCTCAGGGTTGTTGCTGATCACCATTACCATCATTATCACCATCAAAAAGTATTTAACACATGCCTCTCTGTCATGGCAATGGATCAAGCACTTGGAAATAGTCATTAAGACACTTTCCCTACCATTTAAATGTTTATACCCAAAGGAAAATCCCATTTGGAAGACTGCATATAGCAGAAGCATACATAATTAATAATATTTTCATGCATGTTCTATATACTCTCTGAGAGCAGGGACTTTTCTCAAAAAGTTTGCCGGGTATCTCCAGTGTCTAGACATTCCTGGAACCTAGTGGATACTTAATAAATGTGTGTTGATTCATTCATTGATTAATTAAAGGTTGTGGGAGAGAGAAACAAGAACTACAGAGGATTAAGAGGAATGGAGAGGGTAAACATATAGGAGATAAAAGATTCACTGAAGTAAAGACCTTTTATGATATATGCAAATAAAGTGACAATACATAACATAAGGAAGTGAGTAAAAGGGGCATGATAAAAATTGAGACAGAGGTTGACTGGGTGAAATGGAAAGCACTTCCTTCTTCACATTAACCTCATCAGATTCAATGGCAAGAGGGAATTGAAGAACAACTTGAAATAATAAAACCTAATGGTTATATTACTCAATATTTTAATTAATATGTCCCTAATCAGTACTTATGCACTTTTTTATTTGGACATACCTCCAGTGATGATGAATGAATGACTTGATTTTTAAAATTAGCATTTTGGTTATTTATAAATTATTTTCAAGCTATAGGGTTAAAGATTCACAGGACCTATGATTTCCCATATTTAGTCCACATTGAGTATAGTAATGGGTAAGGTACTTAAATGCCTCTACGTATTTAAGTGAGTATCTTTTCTGCCATAGTCTCAGAGCATTGTCTTGGCCATTAAGGTTAAATGTCTTCTCTTAGGTTCAACAGCCAATGTATATTAGATATAACACTTGATTCGCAGAGAAGCTACAGTATTAATAAATGATTAATGTGCTTACTAATTGAATAATGTATAAATGCACATATATGAGAGATAGTATGGCATAGTATATACAGAACAGAGCCAGCCTTGGGGTCAGGAAGATAATCATTCAAATCTAGACTTATTGTACTCTGGAATCTTGCCTTT
Source organism: Monodelphis domestica (assembly GCF_027887165.1). NCBI lineage: Eukaryota > Metazoa > Chordata > Mammalia > Didelphimorphia > Didelphidae > Monodelphis > Monodelphis domestica. The sequence goes on along the minus strand of NC_077234.1, from coordinate 122,537,460 downwards.
TTCCCTTTGAGAGTGTAATAATCAACAATCTTATCTTTTCATTATAATGAAGAGAAGAAATCTACCCCCATTGCCCCAGGGGCAAAGCAACATACTAAATTAAAGGAATGAGGAGGGGTTCTACATATAATCAGAAATGAAAACTTCAAGTACAATTCCAAATTATTCCTTAGTGCTATTAAACTTTGAATAAAAAGTTAGACAAAGTTTAATGAATGATCAAATTTTCTTTTCAGCAAACTAATTTACTCTAGAACAGGTCCCTTACGGAAAGTAGTTTACTTATCTGCATGAAAACTTTAGTTTTATATAATAATGCATAATAAGAAAAAACTTTTGCTGAAAATAATTATCTTCATATTATGTCATAGTAATTTGCACTCTCCTTGGATAATTATATATAAAGAACATTGTGTATCCTTGTTGTTATGTATAATCTGGAGATTAATTCATTTATGCAACTTTCAATTTTAAATTCAGATCTGTTAAGAAAAAAATCATTGCAGTTAATTGAATGTGGAAATTAGTTCATATTTTCTATAGTATCTGAAAGCTAGCAAGGGATTTAATATATCCAGTTGGCTTTCTATGTTATTACAGTTCAGGTACACTTAAATAGAATTGAGTATTATTTATTTATATTTTTAGTTCAATTAAACCAAAACTATTGATACCATAATGTTTGTTATTTTCCTGTGCCTATCTATGTTTATTCATATCCCTAATTAGAGTATAAGTGAATGTTAAAATTATTGCTTTCCATAGAATTATAAGAATTTTTATAGTAAAAATATTCAAAGCCTTCTTGAAGAATTGCAGAGGTGTTAATTCTCTCAGAAGGGACCTTCAGTCATTTGGGATGATGTATTATCAGCTATAAATTTTAAAATCAAAGTGAAATACTAAAGTTGCTAAGTTCTAGTTAATCATTGTTTATCAGTAATGAATTGAATCAATTACATAAATATTAACTGATATGTTTTCAGTAAACAGTTATCTAAACCATGTGATTACTATAATCATCTTTTTAAAAGTTTAGGTACTGGGTTAACATTTTTTCTTTATCTATAACTATTGCCATACTTTGATATTATCATATTCTGCATCCTTTTACTTGCATATTACATCCCTATTCAGATAAGCTCCTTAATATAGAGATGTCATCAATAGCCACAAATTTCTAGCTCTAAACTTATTTCAGCTCTAAAATTATAATAAACAGATATTCAAGTATCTTTCAACTGAACAGGATAGCAATTTGAGGGCAGCTGGGTAGCTCAGTGGATTGAGAATCAGGCCCAGAGATGGGAGGTCCTGGGTTCAAATTTGACCTCAGACACTTCCTAGCTGTGTGACTGTGGGCAAGTCACTTAAGCTCCATTGCCCAGCCCTTACCATTTTTCTCCCTTAGAACAAATATCAAGTATTGATTCTAAGATGAAAGTTATGGATTTAAAATAAAAGGAAAGCAATTTGAGAGTTTAAGTTTAGTATGCCAATTAAAAGACATTTAGTTTAGTTATGAAGAAAGTCAAATTTTCTGAAATATATTGTATCATTAGGATCTTTCATTAGAGACTCTTGAAATATAATATATAATTCAATAAAATCTAACTTTCAGGTGCTAGTTTAGAATGCTTTCCCTAACTTAGACATATCACTATTCAAAATTGATTGAAAAGGCACAGATCTAGTTAGGATGTGAAACTAGTTGAAATAACTGGACCATGAATAGGAGTTTGCCAATCAAATCAAAATCCTGGCACCTTGACTGTTAAGACTATTAAACAAATATTCCAGTCATGTCAGTTTGACATTACCCAGAAAGTTTTAAGAGGCATGCAAGGAAAATAAATGATAGCAATTATGTTATTGATTTTATTTTAATTTTAAGAGAGACTGTGGTAGATAAAATTCTTATTAGAATTGGTATAGCAAATAATATGTAACAGCTGGATGGTCAAATGATAGGATTTGGTGATAATCTTATTGTGGTTTTATCAGGTGCTACTACTATTGAGAAGTATGACCTCAGAACAAATTTATGGATCCAGGCAGGAGTGATGAATGGCAGAAGGTTACAGTTTGGTGTGGCTGTCATTGATGAAAAGCTCTTTGTTATTGGTGGTCGAGATGGCTTAAAGACCTTGAACACAGTTGAATGTTACAACCCCAAAACCAAGACTTGGACTGTTTTGCCTCCCATGTCAACACACAGGCATGGTTTAGGTAAGTGCATCAAACTTTTAAAATTCATATTTTGCACTTGCTTTGATTTACAATGTTAAATGAATATTGAAACATGTGCAATTACCATATCCTGCCAATTATTTAAAAGTTAAGTATCTGGATTTTGGTTTTATCTGACATAGATCTTACTTTGCAACTGAAACTGATGTAATAGTAACTGGTTCTTCATATATTTTGTTGACACTACCATTTCCTCCATTTACTTTTACAGCCAACATGTAGAATTAAAGCCAGCAGGAGTTTGAACTGAAGTCCTTTTAACACCCATGCATTTCTTTTAAGTCTAAATTACATTTATTATCTCTATAAGAGTAATATATTATTAGTTCACATAAAAGAGCAGTTCCTAGACTAGCAGAGTAAATTTATCGGAGAGGTGATCTATCCAGGGCTGATGTGTAAGGAGGAAATGTGAGAGGGACTGAATAAATTACAAAGTCAGGTATTTATGGCAAATAATTTAGTTATTTTTATTGAGTTACTTCAAAACTCTTAAGTTTTAAACTAAACCAAATATGGAAAGTCTCACCACTAGTAGTATAGTCATAAAGAGATTGATTTTTTTTTGGATATGGCATACCATAAAGCAATCAAAACAAAATACAGAATGGTCCTCAATCCTATGAAACCTGTGATGGGGGCAGAGAGGCAAAAAGGGAAAGAAGATGAGAAGAATCTACAATTATTTAAGCTCTAGGCATTTTTTAAACACTCACACTCTAAACATGAATTCCTTGTTCAATCTTCAATGAGTTAACAATAAATTAAAGAATTAAACTATATCACTGTTGAATAGTCTTGCTACAAATAAAACCCAAACACATAAAGAAGTTGTAGCTAAACAGAAAAGTGACTCTGAGCTTCCTTTTGTCATAATCTCAATCATCGTCATAAATTTAAATAGAGTCCATAAAATCTAATCTTTCATTTTAAAGACTAGGAAACTGAGGGATAGCTTGGTCAAGTGACTTGCCCAAAGTTGCACCTAGTTCTTTTCTTCTATTTTTTCAGACTTTTGTTTTTGTTTTAGTATTTCTTGTTATTTTGTATTCAGTACTAATGTTAATTCTCTATCCTCCATTGTTGTCATTTGTCTTTCATTTATTTCCCCTACTTTTATCGTTCCATGCATTCCATTCTCTCTCTGACCCTGTCTCTGCTTCTGTCTGTTTCTCTCACTCTCTGCCTATGTCTCTGTCTTCTGTTCTCTCTCTCTCTCTCTCTCTCTCTCTCTCTCTCTCTCTCTCTCTCTCTCTCTCTCTCTTTCTCTCTCTCTCTATTCCCCCCCTTTCTCCTCTCTTTGATTTCTTATATATTTAGTTGATTTTGTCACCAAACTCAGTTTCAAGCTTTTTATTTTTTTACATCCTTACCTTTTGTTTTAGAATCAATTCCATGTATTGATAACAAGGCAGAAAAAGTGGTAAGGGATAGGCAATTAGAGTGACTTGCCCAGGGTCAGGCAATTAGGAAGTTTATGATTACAGATTCGAATGCAGGACCTCCAATCTCTAAACCTGGAACTCTATCCACTGAGTCACTTGGCTACCCCTGAGTCTTTTCCTGGAGATATTTTGGAATCAATCTCTTCTTGTGAGATACTGTCTTGGGTATCATTCTCATTATAATCATTTTTTAAGGTGGGGTAATGTAACTTTATTGAAAGAAAAGAACAGTTAAATTACTCAAAAGCTAGAAAGATGCTCGAGGGAATTCAGACAACTCTTCTCAAGTGAAGGACCACATCAGGGTGGTTTCTTTCTGGATTATGTAGTCAGACAAAGTATGCCCACATTCCAGATGTTTACCAGCAAAGATCAATCCTCTGCTGGTCTGGTGGGATGCCTTCTCTGTCCTGGATCTTTACCTGGGTATTTTCAGTGGTATCACTTGGCTCCAGTTCAAGGGTGATGGTCTAACCAGTCAAGCTTTTGCCAACAATATGCATCCCATCTCTGAGAACAAAGAACTGAAGTGCAGGATGGATTCCTTCTACAGGCTGTAGTCAGATAAAGTTTGGCCATCTTCTAGCCGCTTTCCAGCAAAATAAGTTTTTTTTTTTTTTTCTCTTATTCATTCTTCGAGTCTAGTTCTTGTTCTGTTCTGTTTTATTTTCTCTAGGGTCTTACTGTTGCCTTTTTCCCAGAAACTGAGAGTTACATTCTTTAGGGATTTCAAGGATTTGTTATGCTGAGCATCTACCTGCTTTCAGTGATTCCAAAATAATTTGATCCAGAGAAAAGTTTGATTGCTAACTTCCTGATTTGAACTTTGCAATATCCTGATGTGTTTGGGTCTGAGCAACCCAATGATAACCTCCTCATCGAAAAGATGGACCTCATCAAATCAATCCCTATTTGGAGCCCAGTAGATTTCTGCTGAATCAAACTGCTATAAACTAGCTGGATGGCTCCATAAATTCAGTTATAGAATTCCAAGATCACTCTTGGACTCAGCTCCTTTCCACAGTTATTCTGCTACAATCTTCAGACTGGACTAGCAACTAGGTCTGAAACCTTTCTCTGATCCTAGAGTCAAAGCTACAAACTATTACTTTCTTTCATTCTGGCTTTCCTACCAATTCAAAGCCGCAAGTCCCATAACTTTTCTGTTTCCTGGTCCTCCATTTCTACCTTTCCTCAGTCCAAACTGGATTTGTGAGCCAGCTCTGGGGAATGAAGAACATAGCTGCCCTTTGTTTCATATAAAGCATCATCTTGCTTTTACTACTGAGACTCTTTCTTGTCCTAGTGTGTAACTCATGTCCTCAATTCAACTCTCATACTCAAAGACTTTCAGCTGTATCCTTCTGGTCTAACCCACTCCCCATTTTCTGAAAACTTCCTTGTCTGTCTCTGTGCAGAGCCTGACTAGAAAAATTGATTCCCCATGACTTTTCCTTGAATTTCCCAGTTGAGTCCTATCTATTTTCTAGGTCTTATGATTGTAGTTGTACAGAAAAGTGGCCTGAACTGCTTCGACCTATCTACCATGTTGACATATATCTCTTAAAATACACTGAAACCTATAGCATGAAGAGTTCTATATAGCCTTCCTATATCTTTTATACATTTTTACTACTTGTTAATCAGGAGTAACTTTAAGAAGATATCATTTAATCATAGATTGTATTTAGTATAATGCTATCCACCTGAGTGATGGAAATGGAGATCTAAGTAATGGAGATAATTAGAATATGGGACAACTACGTTGAAATTATAGAATAGTTGTTTTCTTTAGCTTTCTTTAGTATTTCATCTCCTAAAACCTGGGCAACCTTCTATTTTCCCTTTTATTCTTTTCCCACTTAATCTGACCTATAATATCAGCTGAAAATGGTTTGAGGAATAGCTCACAGGAATATTTACATTGTAAAAGAGCAATCACACAAACATTTATTAATAAAAATGTTTCCCTAGTGATGGATAGTAATTCCCTATTTGGAGCTTTAGAAGGCCAATGAGTGAGTTGTTTAGGGATAAAGGGGGCCCATTTCTGTTTCTCTTAAATCAGAGCAAAAATGTAGGTAATAATGCCAATGATAAGAGGAAGAGGAAATGATGATGAAGACTATAAGACAGTACTTTTAAAATATACTTTCCCTACATTGATGTGTAGGAAAACATTTAAAACAATAACAGCAGCAACAAAAATGAGACTTTGTATATTTTTCTACCTTGTGATATAGAGGAAGTGGTGGGATGAAGTAGAAGAAAACATTGTTTAATTAGGACATCATCAAATCTGACTGTTATTCATTACAACCAGAATAATTGCAAAATCAGTAAACTCTTTGGGCCTCCATTTTCTCATATTCAAAATATAAGCTGTGAACAACATTACATCTGAGCCATCTTACAGCTCTAATTCTGTGATCCTATGCAGTTTTGAACAACATTGGCTCATTAGAAATCATTTCCAAGGTTGTGAGTTTTAAAGCAAGTTCTAAGACATGGTGCTCATATTCCCTGAGAGTGCCCAACTATTACACCCTAAAAATATCTAAATTAACAGGTTCATTTTAATGGAAATTATCATGATTAACCTTACCATGATATTTGGAATCGTCTCTTCAGTTTCCTTAAGTAGACTTCTGTTAAATATATATTAGACACAGTTTTAATTAGATAATTTCATTTAAACTGAGGTTACAATAGCATTTGGACTTTTTATTTCAAAAACTGAACCAAAAAAAATCATGTGTAGATTTTCTGTTGGATAATACTTTAATACCTTATATTTTAAATATGAAGAATTGTTACCAACCCTAATGATGAATTAATACTTATTATAATCTGATTTTCTATTAAAGCATTCTCACATTTATGTGGTAAAGGCAAAGGGCTAAGTATTTATTGTCCCTGAACTATCTTCCAAAAGTATTAGCTCAGTTGATCTTCATAGCTACACAATGCGGTAGATGCAATGATGATTCCCATTTTAAGCTTAGAAACTTGAAGCAGAAGGTTAAGTATTTTGCCTAGGATCACACAATTAGTATAAATGTCTAAGGATGAATTTGAATTCAGTTATTCCTGACTCTCAATTCCCTATTCACTTTACTCTCTAGTGTTGATAAGAGAATGAGTTTCTGAGGTTCCTGAAATCCTTCTAATTTCCTCCATTAATACATATATCTTTCAGTGTGCAATTTCGTAGTGTTCCAAGTAAGCAGAATAGCTTGAATGGTCTGCCATTTTTTTTTTATGCTACAGAAGAAAACTTAAGCCAGGTTAAGTAAGATTTGTTTCTAAAATAACTTAAAATGGATAATTTCCCAAAATCATTCTGTCCTACTTATTCTTTTATCTAAGGATAGCTAATACTAACTGCTACTGTATTGGCTTAGCAACATAAATGATAATTTATTACACTGAAGTCATGGTAATACATCCTCTTATTCTCTTTTCCTGTTCATTACTGATCACCATAGGTCTCTGACACCAAGGTATACCCCCTCTGAGATATGTGTGATCATTTTATAGGCCATCATGATGCCATCCAGATTTGTTATATTAAATCTATGTCTAGATTTTGAGAGTGATTTAAGCTCCATCAACCATAAATCCTACCCATTTTGCACTATGAGGCTTATGTAAACTGTTACTCTTGATTATTGAATTATCTTGTTACTGGAAGTTTACTTATACTTCCACTGAAAGGCAGAAAAATATAGAACTACATAAATGTCTCTTCTAAGGCAAATAATCCCTGATTCAGCTAAATGTCCCTGATCCAAGATAAAATTTGAAGATGTTCCTTATCTTCTTTCATCCATGGATGAAGAAAGGTGATGCCTGCAACATTTTTAGTTCTTCAATTAAAGTAATAACAGAAATATACAACTGAAACCACATTTTAAAACATTAGATAATTGAGATTTGAAACAAGGTGTAAAATACCCTAATAAAAGAGGCTATTTCCCTTAATCTGCAACTGTTTGAACTATTTTTATATTCATTAATTAGAGTTAAAGAGACAACTCCCACCTTTCTAAATAATACAAATAAAATATTTCAATTGTTAATTATGTTAATACCAAAGATGACTTGCCTGAGACTTTATAACAAATAGTAGGTGCTTGATAATTATTTGTTTAATTAAATTCAGGATAGAAGTGCACCATATTTTCTATAGTTAATTATTTTAAAAAAAGCTTTTCTGATGATTAGTTTTATAGAACTACCATGACTGGATCAGTTCTATTTTAATATAAACTATTTACCATTTAAAAGCACTTAAATTATGGTCAATTAAATAGATAAGAATTTACAGAGTTATATGGAGCTTAATTTTATTCCCTCTCATTTTACAGAGGAAGCAACTTTCATCTTTGAAGACCAAGTAATACTTTATTTGACAGGTCTCATTATTTAAAACTGACCTTAAATATAGTTGACTTTTCAGGTATTATTACAAATAACAGGAACATCTGTCTCCCAAAGAAGCAGTTTAAAAGCATAATTCATTTAATGAGTATTTCTGTGAATTATAGGATATTTACTTATTGCCCCCAAAATGAAAATTATTACTCATGTCCTCTATATCCTAATTTTATTGATATATTTAGGCAAAAGGAATTTTATATAAAAAATAAGCAGAATGTTTAATTTTGTTTCCTTAATTCACTGAAATATTTTAATCCAGTGGATTTAGCATAAAGTCAAATTCTTGCTTTAGATTCTGTTACTGATTTAGAAGAAATCCTTAATCTCTGCCTCATTTTTTAAAATCTAAGGATGGAAGTAATATTGTCTTTCCCTTTACTACTTACATTAATGCTATAAAGACTAATTATGTAAGAATAATGACCACATAAGCTCCCTGAGATTTCCAATAAAAGGTATTATGTCAAGTATAAGGCATGATTATGCAATGAATTAAATTGAACTGAAAGCTCATTTATTTCACAAATCATTTTAGATATAATGATGAAGAAGACCTACTCAGAAATAGCAGTGCTTCTTACAAATCTATTTCTGTGAAATGGGAACATGATCTGTATGCTTTTCTCTCCTAAAATATGATCATTAGCAAATTTATTACAGAGAAATGGAAATATTAGATTCCATTTTCCATAATTCCTAGCTCAGACTTTAGTTAAGCATGCATTAAAGCTCCATACATATAACTACATGGATCTGAAAAGTGAAAAATTTAATCACACAGTGATTTATTTGGTCTACAAAATGCCATAGAGCTGATTTTGTGGCATGGAATAACTGGACTCGTTGTGGTTTCATTGATTTTCTGTATTTATCAACAAGTTTTTTTTTTTTTAAGAAATGAAAGCATTATGAATTTGTATAGCATAGTATAACTGGAGTAAAGTGCATTAAATGGTGCCTAGTCAAAATGAAATAATTCACATTCTATTAACCTTATTTTTAATGTTGTTTTAGTTATATATGTATATATACAAAGGTGTATGCTTTTTTATTTTTATGTTATGTTTCTTTCTGTGCATAGCAAACATCCCACAGAATTACATTGTCTTGTAATAAAGAAAAGCAAAAATATCCAACATTGATTCCATGTTTGAGAAGGTATTTAACATTTTTTCACATAGTCCATCACATTTCTGGTGAAAGAAGGTAGTTAGGTTTCATTATCTCATTTCTAAGGCTGTTATTCATTGGTTATTATTGCTACTTCTAGTTTATTATGTTCTACTACATATCATTTCACATAAATGTTCCAATATTTCTCATATTTCTTCAGGTTTATTCGTCCTTATAATACAGTTATATTTGTGCATGTTCATATACCAGGCATTTCCCTAAACTATAAACCATCCAGCTTCTTGATTTTAAGGCCTTTCCCTCCTTTCCTTTTAGACTACCCACAACTTATCCTGTATCTTCTGTCTCATTGGAACATAGTTGTTTGCTTATTGTTTTCCTGTATACTATGAGCTCCATATGAATGGATTTAGTTTGTCTTTGGTCTTCCTTTTAAACTCCAGCACTGAGCACAGTGCTTTGTACAGTTAGGTACTTGATAAATGATAGTTGCCTGACTTCCAGACAGGCCATTTCTGACTTAACTATCCCAAAAGTGCTACTCTGAATACTTTATATGTCTTTTAAAATGGCTTGTGGGCTACACAATTGGAATTATTTTGTCAACTTCTCCACTTAATTTCTACTGATTTTTCTCCAAAATTCTTGGGCCATTTCAAAGCTCCAATACATTATTTTCCCACAGTGTATACTCAGGATTATTTCCATTCTTTTTGGCATATTGCCAATTTTCTAGACTTGAGTTGAAATTTCAGAAATGTTTTAATTTGCATTTCCTTTATTCTGCTTTCCTTTCTGATTCCCTGGGGTTTTCTAAGGAAAATTCCATCTTTGCCACAAATAAATTAATTTCCTTTCACTTATATGGTTGTCATTTCTAGAATAATTTTATATATTAGAGCAAAAAGTGTGGATATTTGTTTGACTCCTGTCTATGCTTGAAAAGGTTTCACTGTTCTTCTGTTGGGTGTGTGTTCCAGTTTTGAGATACCAATGGGATCTCTAGATCAAAATATATAATAGGAAGGTATAGAGAGACACCAATATAGAAATCATAACTAAACCTAAGAGATTTTATGACATCACTAGGTTAATACGGAAAAGAAAAGACCCAGACTGAGCTTTGGTGGTACACACACAGTTAAGGATGTGATATAAAGATGATGGTGATGATGATGATGATGGCTCTTACAAAGAAAATAAAGAGCAGTAAAACAATTAAAATGAATAAAAAGAGATGTGCCATGACAACTTGGAAAGGAAAGAGTATGCAGGAAGAGAATGTTTTCAACAATATCAAATAAAGCAGGAAATTTGTAAAAGAAGATGAGGATTGAGAAAAGGCCATTATAACTGACAGTAAAAAGATCATGGTCAAATTTGATGACAATAGTGACTTTTGGGTGAAGGTGACAAAAATGAAGGAAAAAGTGGAAGTGTAGGAGTCTGAAAAGATGGTGGTATTTTCAATGGAATAAGGAAGTTTAGAAGAAAATTTGGTTTGGAAAGAAAAATTATGAAATTTGAACCTGTTCATACCTGTTCATCATATATATATATATATGTATATGTATATGTATATGTATAATTCACACTTTCCCTCCTAAAAATTAAAAGTGAAGAAATTTATCCAATCTCTAATGTCCCAGAATGGAGTGGCAGCCAAGAACAAATTCAATCTCAAATAGAGATATTGATGGATAGAGTGGTACAGGTTCATAGAAATATATTTGAGAAGAAAAACATTTTTTCTTTTATATCTCCTGGATATACCTATGTTAGATTAGATTATAATATGTCTGTAGTAGTCATGCTTGGTTGATGGAAGCAGTCCAGGCTAGGGAAATGTTTAAGGTGAAAGTATTGTGTTAGCAAAAAACCCAGGTATGACTTTGGGGAGGAGATTTATGTAAACCATATTACTGATTTTTAAATGATTGATGACATTTAGGGATCCCTTAGGGGTCAAAGCACAAGTCCATTGTGTTGCCATGATTCCTACAAGGATAAGGATCAGGTGGAGGTTCAATTCCTAATTGAAAAGCAATCATTTAAACAATGACATGAAAGAAATGTGAATCAAGACAGAATTTATTTATATATATGTATATATACACATTTGAAAAAGAATACAAATACAATATGCTTAAGATATAACATGTATCCAGTCAATAGGAGGTATATTAGATTAAATTGTTTAAAAAGAGGATGTAGTTTAAGAAATGGAAAACAGCTATAAGTACATATTATGAGTTACTGAATCCTAATAAATTAATTAAAATATATAATTAAAAATTACTTTTTATTCCTTTATAATTTTGTTTTTCTATCCTCATATATTTTCTCCAGTTTCATTCAAGTAGAAGCTACACAGTTTTCAAATGAGTTCCTGGACTAATTTGTACTCTATTATTTGGGCTATTTGTGGTAGTAATAGCTAAAATGTGACTCAGCTTCCTTAGCTATTATGCAATTCCAATTCTAAAATGCTGAAGAGAAGAAAAGATATGTACTAAAAAAGAAGAAAAAAGAAAACCAGAGAACACGAATAGGGACTTTATCACTGATATGAATCTAATTTGTAAAAAAGACCTTTATTATTTTCACTTTCAATCTCTATGTTCTAACAGATCCCTCATATTTCCTTCATGTGGTCAGTTTAATTCAATTCAACAGACATTATAAATTTATTTTAAAAATTAATATTTTATATCAAATTTTAGAATGAGTGAATCTAGTCAGAACCATTTGCACTTAGGCTATGAAAGAAGTTACCCTATTTAAATTTCGTATCGAATTCATCTTTCTGTCTTGCTTTAGAGAAAAATAAATATAAAGCTCCAATATTTTTAAAATAGGCTTTGGAAAAATGAAGTGATTAACTTGGATCTGTTCAACACATTCAACATATGTCTGATAAGAAACAAATATAGAACATAATATTGAAGAAAACTATGGTCATGGTTGTAATTGTCCTATAAATTTAGATTGTTATAGACAAGATTTGAATAGACATTTCAATAGTCTTTTTGGAACATGAGTTTCTGTGAAGAAAAACACTTCCACCCACCATCTATAGACAAAGAATGTGGAAAGTGTTTAAACACTCAATGAATAAGAATGAATCATATGTCTTATAGAAGGAAAAGTAAGATAAATCAAACATGTTTGGCATCCAGCTTCTGAATAGGGCTTCCCTACATAAAAATTAAATAGTAAGTCTCAAGCTTCTACCTTTTAAACACCTGACAAAAACAAGACTGAAAAACCTTTCTTTAACTTTCTTGTTGAAGTGTACTCTCCTTCACTTGCTAGAAAATCAGATAGTAGAGATTGCAACTGTCCATGAAGCAGAGAAAATTGAATGAAATGGGATAGAGACAGCTGTTAAGTTACAGGATTTGTTTGTTCTTTGCATATACTAAATCAATGGAAGCACAGCACTATTAAAAGAATTAGAAAGGGAAATAATAAAGGGAGAAGTTCTTTACCTTTCTTGTTACAACATCAATTCAAATATAGCATAGATCAAATTATGTTCTCTTGTTTCAATTGGTTAGAAAATATTTCTTTTATCTTTCAAAGTTGTATTATAAAATGCTAGAGTACTGACTCCCAGCCTTTTTTAGCATGAGTACCTAATTTTATTTTGGGGGAGCAATGTAGTAGATTCCCTGATAATAGTACTATCTATAATCAATAATTACATAAATATAGTGATATAAAACTACTATAAATATATTAACATTTTATATGAATTTCCTTTTTACAAATCCTGACCAAAATATATACATTTGGAATAGAGTAACACATATATGCTTAAGGCATCCTATTTATTCAGTCAGTTGGAAGTATATTTATTTTTGTATAGTAGATTTCTGGCAATAAACTCATGCTCTTCCCATAATTCCCCAGGAAGGTGTGACCCATAGTTTTTGAACTTCTAGTTTTTGGATAAAATACCTAGTTTTTTTTTTATCTTACAAAGAAGAATATTAATTTCTGCATATTATACATCAAAATTAGCAAAAGTAATATTTTATTCTAAATATAGCTATAAGATGATCCTTTTATTTTAATACTATGATAAAGTATTATATTTTCATACTTTCTAATAAATAAAAATTCATATTTTACTATATTAAGGAAATGATAAAAACAAAACATAACTGATTTTAAAACACATTTTCCTATGTGATTTAGTTATCTAACAAATAACTGTTAATGTTACTTTGCTCTCAGAAAATATTGTTTCATTTGGGAGTAAATATCTACCATATGAGTATCTTAATACAAACAAGGAGAACAAAAATTTGGTTTATGATCCCATGTCTTTGTAATTGTTAAAACAACCTAATTTTAAAATACTTTATTATACTCTATAATGATAACCTACTCTTACAGAGTTATATAAAAAACAGTGAATCAAGAACATTCTACCTGGAACAACAAAATTAATGTGTTTGTTTTAAAATCAGAAGAAAGTGTGTTTAATCTGTGAGGTATCCAGAGGTTCAGAAAGAGACAATTGATATCCAGAGAGACGGGCTTCTTCCCAGCCTAGGAGATTATACCTCTTCCTCAGGCTTCCAGCTGGAAGTAAGTGGCTGGTTGGACCTCTCAGCTTCTGAATCCCTTCTGGAATTTTCAGTTTTTTCTTCTTGCTCCTCCCCCATTTTCTCTTCAGCTAGTCTCTGTCAGAGACTATTCTCTGCTCAAGGTGAACTATCTCTCCTCTTACTTTACAATTAGTGGATTCAATGTATTTTTTCTTTTAAAAGGGCCAACAACAAGGATTGTTGAATATGTGTGTTTATAGCACCATCTCCCAAGGTCACAGTAACACAATAGTATTACAAAAGGAAACAAAAGAACAATACTTATATTTAATAACCTTTAAAATTTTTCAGCTCGCCGCAAAGGTCCTTGAAGTCTTTGTTTTTCCCCCATGTTCAGTAAAAGCTACATTATTTTCTGGAAGTAACTATGAAGAAATAATTCCCTCTGTTTCTACGTGCGAAGAAAAACTGTGCCTTTGTACCAGCAACAGTTTACCACTGTCTTCTCCTACTCTAGCCTATCTACCATAACTGGCATGCTCTCCTACTTTACCTCTGCCTTGCAGGATCCCTTCCTGCAGAAATGCATTCAAACCACCTTTTTATATAGAGGTTTCCTTGTTTCTCCCAGTTGCCTTGTTTTTCTTTCCTACCAATTGCCTTGTTCTTATGTTGTATTTATTCTGCACATACTTATATATGCCTGTATTGTTTCTTTGAATAGTGTCTTTGAATTCCTAGTACTAAGCTTAGTCCCTAGTACAATCTAAGTATTAAATAATATTTAAATACTTATTATATACTGTTATATAGTATATATATTACATTACATGTTATTATATTAAATACTTAAATAATATTGATTGATCGGTTGATCTTTAGTCATGAATAAGTGAACTAAAATCTTGGGCAGTCATAGAATGACTATCCTCTTTCAACTGCTGATCTTCTCAGTTCTCATAGATTAAATTAATGGCTCTCCACAGATGATTCACCATTCTAAATATTCAGTCCTGATTTTTCTCAAGAGCTCCAGTCTTTATCACCAACTGCTTTTCAAATACTTCTTCCTGGATGCTCCGTTTGATTCTTGAACTGGGCGTCTCCAAAACAGAGCTGGGTTACTTCCCTCCCCAAATGGTCCTTATCCAACTTTCCCTGCCACTTTCGTGGGCACCATCATCCTCTCAGTTCTTCAGGAGGCTGGTATAAGCACTTCATAAACGTTTACTAATTGGCTAAGTGACTAGAGCCCTACCACATGAGAAGGTCGCAGGGTGGGGAAGAGGAAGAGAACAAACACTTAGGAAAGTTTACTATGTACCCAACGCTTTAGTAAGTCTTTACAAATGTCCTCAGTTAATCCTCACAGGACGCCATCCCCATTTTACAACTAAAGAATGGGAGGCATACAAATGAAGTGACTTTTTCAGGGTTATGCAGCTAGTGAGAGTGTGAGACTGGATTTTCCCTCAAGTCTAGTTCTTTCTTAACCACGGTCTCCACCAAGCTCTCCGTCTACCAGTATACCCTGCTATCTATGAGATCCAATACAGAAATCTTGATTAAATAAGAGATTTGAAAAAAACCTAGATATCCCTATTAAATTAACTAACCAATCAAAGATATCCAATTAATTGAAAAAGATCACAAATCAGATTTAAAAAGGAATGAAAACTGTCATTTATTCTTCATTCTCAAAGCTTCTCTACCCAGTAAAAGTTTTCTCATCCAGGACAAGCCTCCATCTTCTCATTGATGACTCCCTGACTCTATGAACTGCCTTTCCACCCTCCCTTTATTCTCTCTTCAACCCTCACTCTCCTGAGTAAGACAATGAGCTCCCTTTCCAGAGGCAGCCAGATTGCACAGTGGCTAGATGACTGGGGAGGGAATCTAGGTGACCTGAGTTCTGATCAAATCTCAGACATTTTCTACCTCTGTGACTCTGAGTCAATCACTTAATTTCCATTTGCTCAAGTATACATGGAAACACTAATGGCACCTAGGTGGATCAATGGATAGAAAGCCAGGGCTAGAGACAGGAGATCCTGAGTTCAAATCTTGCCTCAGACACTTCCTGGCTGCATGACCCTGGGCAAGTCACTTA
Organism: Monodelphis domestica; assembly: GCF_027887165.1. Classification (NCBI taxonomy): domain Eukaryota; kingdom Metazoa; phylum Chordata; class Mammalia; order Didelphimorphia; family Didelphidae; genus Monodelphis; species Monodelphis domestica. The sequence continues at coordinate 122,521,519 of NC_077234.1, read as the reverse complement.
ATACCCATTGTCAAATCCTTACCACTCTTCTGTCTTAGAACCATAGTATTGGTTCTAAATCAGAAAGTAAGGGGTTTTTATTTTTTTCTTCTTTTTTCTTTAATTAATTAATTTAGAATATTTTCCATGGTTACATGATTCATATTCTTTTCCTCCCCACCTGCTTCCCCCCTCCCTTGGCCAATGCAAAATTCAACTGGATTTTACATGTGTCATTGATCAAGTCCCATTTTCATGTCATTAATATTTACAATAGAGTGATTATTTAGAGTCTACATCTATAATCATCCCCATCAAACTATGTGATAAATCATATATTTTTCTTCTACATTTTTGCTCACACAGTTCTTTCTCTGGATGTAGATAGCATTCCTTCTTATAAGTCCCTCAGAATTATCCTGGATCTGTAGATTTCATAAATAATATACAAAATACTCCAAGTATTATATTTAATAAGATTTATTTATGATACCTTGAAGCAAAAAAAAAATAAAAGGCTAGAAAAACAGAGAGAGCTCACAGCCTCACACGTGGAAGAGAGAGAGAGAGAGAGAGAGAGAGAGAGAGAGAGAGAGAGAGAGAGAGAGAGAGAGAGAGAGAGAGGAGCCTCAAAATTATATATACATGTAACAAATGCAAATGCGAATGAAGGGAAAAGGATTTTGGGGACAAGTAAAGAATTCTGGGAGATAGAGTCCAAATTTTTCTAATTATATAGATCATTGCATTGCTGCTAGTAGAGAAGTCCATTACATTCGATTGTACCACAGTGTATCAGTCTCTGTGTACAATGTTCTGCTGGTTCTGCCCCTCTCACTCTGCATCAATTCCTGGAGGTTGTTTCAGTCTCCATGGAATTCCTCCACTTTATTATTCCTTGTGCACAATAGTATTCCATTACCATCAGATACAACAATTTATTTAGCATTTCCCCAATAAAGAGGAAAACCCCCATTTTCCAATTTTTTTGCCACCACAAAGAGTGCAGCTATGAATATTCTTGTACAAGTCTTTTTCCTTATTATCTCTTTGGGGTACAAACCCAGCAGTGCTGTAGCTGGATCAAAGGGCAGAGAGTCTTTTATCGCCCTTTGGGCATAGTTCCAAATTGCCCTCCAGAATGGTTGGATCAATTCACAAGTCCACCAGCAAAGTATTAGTTCCCCAATTTTGCCACATCCCCACCAGCATTTATTACTTTCCTTTGCTGTCATATCAGTCAATCTGCTAGATGTGAAGTGGTACCTCAGAGTTGTTTTGATTTGCATTTCTCTAATTATGAGAGATTTAGAAAACTTTCTCATGTGCTTATTGATAGTTTTTATTTCTTTATCTGAAAGCTACCTATTCATGTCCCTAGCCCATTTATCAATTGGGGAATGGCTTGATGTTTTTGTAGAATTGATTAAGTTCCTTATAAATTTAAGAAATTAGACCCTTGTCAGAGGTTTTTGTTATATAGATTCCCCCCCCAATTTGTTGCTTCCCTTCTAATTTTGGTTACATTGGTTTTATTTGTACAAAACATTTTAATTTAATGTAATAAAAATTATTCATTTTACATTTTATAATATTCTTTATTTCTCTCTTAGTCTTAAATTCTTTCCTTTTACATAAATCTGACAGGTATACTATTCAATGTTCACTTAATTTACTTATGGTTTCCTTCTTTATATTTAAATCATTTACTCATTCTGAGTTTATCTTGGTATAGGGTGTGAGATGTTGATCTAGACCTAATCTCTCCCATACTGTCTTCTAATTTTCCAAGCAGTTTTTGTCAAACAGTGGGTTATTCTCCCCAAAACTGGGATCTTTCGGTTTATTGTACACTGTCTTGCTGAGGGCATTTATCCCAATATTCCACTGATCCTCCCTGCTGTCTTTTAGCCAGTACAATATTGTTTTGGTGACCACTGCTTTATAGTACAATTTAAGATCTGTTACTGCTAAGCCCCAATCTCTCATTTTTTTTTCATTATTTCCTGTGATATTCCTGATCTTTTGTTCTTCCAAATAAGGTTTTTTAAATATGAAATAAAAATACCATGTACCTCCCAGGTTGGATGTGAGGTTCAAATGAAACATTTATAAAAAGCTCAACACAGTGCCTGGCATTTGATAACTGATTGTTTCTTTCCTTCTTTCTGCCTTTCTATGCCAATAGCTTTGCTCCCATGTAGATTCCCTCCTTCCACTTTGCAGCTCCCCTTTATTTGTTGTCTACTCCCATGATTATGTAATCTCCTTGAATATAGATACTGTCACTTTTTACTTGTATTTTGTATCCTTAACGTTTAGGACAGTACCTAGAACATGGTAATCATGCAATAAATTCTTTATCTCTCTCTCTTGTTCTGTCTCTCTTTCTTCTCTCTTTCTACTCCTTGCCTCTTTCTCTTTACCAGTCTATCTATCTATCTATCTATCTATCTATCTATCTATCTATCTATCTATCTATCTATCTATCTGTTTGTCTGTCTGTTTATCTAAACTCCTTGAATTCCTGGGTTATCTTTTGCCCTGTTGTACTTATATAGCCCCAGGGCTTGGTATAATGCCTGGAAAATTGTAGGTACTTAGTAAATGCTTATTGACTGTCTGACTATGCACATAAGAAATATAATGAATTTGATTGATGAAACTCAGGTCATGTCTTTTGAGTTTTGAGTAAATAGGCAAGCTAGTTTGGAAAATAGATATTTTGATTTAAAGAGAGAGCAAAGTCCTGAGAGGGAATCATTTTGGTAGGGAGTAGGAGAGAAAGAGTTTCTGCATATCCCTTCCACCTTGATTAAAGATGACTATAAGAACTTTAAAAAATTCTGGAAGATTCAGGCTTTTTTTTTTTTAAACTTAATTTTTGTCTTAGTAAGACCTCTTAGACAGAAGGGCAAGGATTAGATAAATGGGCTTAAGTGACTTGTCTAGGGTTAAATAATTGGGTAGTATCTTAGACCAAATATGAACTCAAGTCCTCCCAACTTCAGGCCTGGTATTCTGTCCACTGAGTTGTTGAGCTGCCCCAAGATTCAGAATTAGAATAAATATCATAGCAGTGTTCCTATAATAGTTGACAACACTGTCTGCATTAGGAACAAAGCACGAATTAGAAGAACTTAGGAAGGGCACCTTTAGGATTTTATGAGGAGTCCAACAGAAGGCTACATTAAATATAAGGGGACATCATGAGGGACCCAAGAAAGAGGAAAATGACGTTAGGGGGAAAAAAAGCCCACCAAAATGTTCAAGATCTGGGAGTAATCTACTTTGCTACATGGACGCCCCAATTTTCCATTGATTTATATGAAATTGTGTGTGAATGACACAGACTTTTAGGGGAAGTTTTGTACTTTCTGTTCTTTCCCTAATATCTTAGTAAATACCCCTCACTAAAAGTTAATTATTAGAAAATCAGCAGACTTCACCCTTTACAGATACATCTAAGACTCTGAAAAGAGGAGAAGCAGACAACTTCTAATAACCTGATTTAGTATTGTTAGTTGAGATTGAGACACCCGCAGAGCCTGTGCTAGACTGGTATTCCTAAAATATTAAAAGAATAAAATTACGGTCTTGTGTATTTTATATGGATCGTCTTTGGATCCATATAAGATAAGGAAGAGAATCATAAAGCATTTATAGATGGGCTACAATCTTCACTACTGCTCATGCTAATGAAATGATAAATCAAGAAAAGCTCCAGTGTCCCAAATGCATGTCTAAATTCTGAAAGGATTTTGGAGAGAATTCGCATCATAAATTTAATTTCTATATTTTACTTGCCAATAGCAATTTTGTAGAAAACTGCAAATTTTATTTTTTACACATTTATAGATTAAAAAAAATAAAATGCATTCATTGTAAAAAAGGAATGATTTCATGAGAAAATAACATGTATGTTCAAAGGTTTTAAGGGCAATCATTTGGTTGAATGCTTTCATTTCTTAATTAAACAACAGGGGGTCCCTCTGGTGGAGGAAAGCTTTTAAAAATCATCATAAAATAAAAAAATAAAAATTTTCTATGTATGTCAACAAAAACCTAAGGTGTTAACGGTAGAATTTTCCACCCCTTTTTTTGGTCTCCCTTGAGAATGAAACTAATTAAGACTTCAATCCCACCAATATGTAAACAGATTGTTTAGCTTACATATAAAACATAAAACAAATCTTTCTTATTGTCTTATTTTAACTCATTTTAACCTTGTAGAATTTAACAATATATTTTATTATAATACCACAGCATATATCTCTGTATTGTGTATGATAAATATAAATACTACATCAGAAACTTTTTAAAAAACTGACTTTAGATTCACATGCATGTTTTTCTCTATTAAAATTGTTTTAATTCTTATTTCTTTTTAGACTAGCAAGGCTAACCTCCCAGGTATCATGGGGGTGTGGTATATGTGGCTTGAAGAGAGACAGAAAAGATAACACTAGCCTCTTCTTCCTCCATTCTTCTCTAAGGGAAACTTTAATATATGTGAGAGGAAACAAGAGAATGGGGCCATTAGCCTGATTTCTCTGCACTCTTCAGGGAGATGTGATGCTAGGCTAGAATTATATCTCTCTACTCTTTTAAAAATTGTTATTCAAACTAAACTTATAATTGCCATTCAATTTTGGAGAAAAGAGAACTCAAGTTTTATATCCAAAACTTGATACCCTTCCCAACAAATACAAACTCCACAATGAACACACATAAAGTAAACAGCAAATAAACCCTTTTATCCAAGTCAGTAAATAAGCAGATACCAGAGGAAGTATACATCTGAGAATACATACCAGACAAAACAGAGTGAAGGAACTTTTCTCCCATTGGAAATGAATCACTTCCAACTCAATCAGGAGACAATCCCAGATCTCACCAAAAGGGAAATTCCTGGAAATCTCTAATGTAACAAGCTGGGGATAAAGACATTCTGGAGACTACTAGTTCTTTTCTTGCCAACTTTTTCTCAGAGAATTAGTCTCCCTTTGGCATACTGAAGTGGGATTGCCATTTTCCATCTTTTCACTCAATGATGAAAGCCAGAAGTGGCTAAAGAAACTACAGAGCCATAAAATTCTCTAGAAATACTAAGAAAGTCTTTTGCATTTGCCAAGTTTACTCCATATAAGCATAGGGCATTGATCTCCATCATTGAGAAGAAAATTTCATTACACTGACTTTGGAAACTGAGTTATAATAGAACCATAGTATTTATAGCAGAAAAGAAACTTGGAATGCCACATTTTACAAATAATGTAACTGAAACCCAGGGAAGCTAAATGTCTTGAACAAGGTCACATAATTAATTAATGTAAGAGTCAGGGTTTAAACCCTGGTTCCGTGACTAAGCAACTGGGTGGTACAGTGGATAGAGCACTTGACCTGGAGTCAGGAAGACTCATCTTCCTAAGTCCAAATCTGACCTCATTCACTTACTAATTGTGTGACACTTGGCAAGTCACCTAATCCTGTTTTACTCTGTTTTTTCATCTTTAAAATGGGTCAGATATGGAAATGGCCTATGTAGAAAGGAAACAAGACTGACAGTTTGTGTGGGGGAAGGGCCAACTGGGAGTGGCAGTTGGGTCTTGTGACTAACACTTCCTTCCTGCCAGGAGAGGTCTTGCGTCCTGGGGTTGGAGGAGAGAGGAGCTTGTTCAGCCCAGTCTGGAGTGGCATGCTCATCTTGGTTCAGCCCAAAGACACAGGCCTCTAAAGGTTAGAATTGTTCTTGTTTGCTTTCTATGTACTGCTAAGATTCTGAATTAGAACAACGAGAGTAGACGGGAGTGGGATAAACTCTCCTCCAGCCTCTGGGGCCTGGCCCTATACTCTGAAGCTAAGGAAAAACTCCAATTCCAACTGGATTATCAAACTTTATATTATTTAAATTTTCAGTCAGATAAGTAGACTATCATTTCTGGTCATAGAGGGAGCTGAACTTCAGTTTCAGTCATTCAAAGACAAACCGTCCTTATTGGATCCCTGCTGTTTCCTCTCAGCAGGGGGCATCTCCCTCCCTTGCCTCTCTAAGCAATATACCCTCTCTCCCCTCTCTCCTTCATACCCTGCTACAAACCTCCCATTTATTCCTATTTTTCCAATCCTATTTCCTTTCCCAATACATATTACAGTTTTTGGCAGAGCCAGCTAGGTTTTCCAACCTATTTTGTCAAGAATTTGAGAAGTTGGGCCTGCATACATTTCAAAAGCCTGTGTGACTGTGAAAAGTAACCATTTTGAGAGCAGTGCTGAGTGCAACTAATCTGCCTAGTGATACCACACTCAAAAGAAACCACTCCTCCTGAAGGGAAGAGGGGACTCTTAAAGGGCCAGACTTAAAAACATTTTTTCTGTTGCAAAAAGCTTTTCAAGATACAAGACGGCAAAGAAACTATTACTTGTCATGAGTAATCTAGCCTGGATTGCATATTTCTTTTACATGTTTTTTGACTTATTGTTTGTCACGATTCCGGATTATATTTATTTTCTGCTTAGTATCTATGAAACTTTGCAATGGCTGAATATGAGTATGTATTGCTTGATTTCATTCATTCCCACATATTCTGGAGCATTATTCGTAGTAACCAAATTATACTATGCCCTAAATAAAGGTGTGCATCTAATTTATGGAAAAAAGGAAAAGACAATGAAATGGCTGTGATGATTTTAGCCCTGAGGAAGGAGATGATGCAACTAAAGCAAGTGATGAAGCAACTGAGTGAAGAGAAGCAATGTGGCAAAGGTATTAACACACAACAAGACATACCTAAAATTAACAATGTAGTTAAGGGAGAAAATACAGATGGGGCTGAAGGTGGAATACCAATATTGCCACTAAGAGATCAAATAAGCCTACAACCAGATAGCAGCATAATTCATATTAAAACACATAAACCATTTACAACAGCTGACCTTGAAAGTCTGAAAAGACGGATGCCTTCCTGGTTTTCAGAACCAATGAGATGTTTGAAAGAATTTAAAAGAGCAATTAGGCTTTATGATCCAGATTTCCAGGACACTGAAATTCTTCTCTCAGAATTATTTTCAAAAAGGTAAAAATGACAATTCATTGATGAAACAAGAAAAAATCCAAATTTAACATCATGGCCAGAGGAAGGAACAGACTTAGAGTTATCTAATAATGAAAATCTACGTTACCTAAGAAAGGCCAGAGAAGACTTATTAGAGGCAATGAAAAGTTTTTCAAAAAGACCAGATACTTGGGGATGATTTGAAAACTTGAGACAAGAAAGTGGGGAACATCCATCAAAGTTCCTCGATAGAGTGATTGAAGTAGCAGAGGATGTGCTTGGATTTGACAATTTAACTGAACAAAATCTCCAACACATAAGGGGACAATTTGTGAAAGGCAGTAATATACCTATAAGATCATATTTTAAACTTCAATGCCCAGATTGGGAAACACTAAGTCTGGAAGATTTAAGAAAAACTGCAACTTACATATTTTCAGGTCATAAAGAAATGCTAGAGGAAAAGGATGAAATAATAATAATTAAAAAAAAAAACCTTAAAGCCAAGCTCAAGGAGGCAAATAACTCAAGTAAATATAAAGAAATTGAAGAAATAAAAAATCTAGCCACTCTGCAATCATACAAACCCACAAGAAATTACATACAAAGCAATCAAAGGAGAAATGTTCCCAGATGTTTCTTCTGTGGAAAAATGGGTCACATGGTTCGAGATTGTTATTTAAAGGCACAATTATTCCAAGCTAATAACAAACAGAGTTTCTGGAAAAGCAATGTAAAGTATAGCAGCAATAATACACAAACAAATACAAAATGTTGTGAATGTAATTGCAAGAATTCATTGCAAGCACCAAGTTTAGAAACCATGGAGAGATACATCCAACAAGGAGCGAAACCACATTATTTGCAAGTAGTCTCAGATACTGCCAAACAAACTCAGTTATGAAGCCAGGTGCATGGGGTAACATCAAAAAGGAAAAATGGGAAAGGAAATGGGAAAAATGAAAAGGAAGGAGACTGCATGCAGATAGAATTGGGGGTTTCAACAGCACAAAATAAAACTAAAGAACAGACAGAAGAAGAAATCCAATTAGATAATGATGTAAAAGAGATTAAAGAGAAAATTTTTGGAACAATGGAACAAGCTACAAAGAAAGAGGAAGAAACAGAACTGGCAACAGTCTGTAATACACAAACTGCAAATGAATTAATTGAAGCACATGAGCAAACAACAGAAGGGTCCAATGGGAAGAAAAATGCAATAACAGAGAACATTCAAATTAGCAGACCTCCTGGAGACAATGACTCTGAAAGCAAGAATGCTATTACACAAGAAAATACCAATGACATAATAGAAAAGTTAACCTTAAATCCTTATGCAGAAGAATTCCAACCAATAGTAAGTTCACAAGAAAAAGCAAACACAAACATTGTTATGCCATCCTTAAGTCTCCATGATAATGCAATTCTATTGCAAACTGATGATGAATTGCAAAATGAATGTTCAAAGCAACAAGAAAAGTCTGTAGATGAAGAACAAAACTGGGATTTGAATAAAATAGAAATAGAGGCACCTATGGTCCAAGTGTGCCAACAAAATGAGAACACAGAACCAAGGGTCATGTGTCTTTAGGAAACCATAGAGCTGACATTACAGCAAAATTTGGAGCTAGAGAAGGACCTTTTCATGTATTGAATTTCTCAATAGTTGAACAGGACAATCTAACTGATGCCTATAATGAGCAGGAAATTTAATCATGGATAAAGAACTTAGGAGCAAAACAAATAAGAGGAATATGGTTTTCACAACTAGGCATGCCCATCCTGCCTAAAAACTTATTTTATCATGTGTGCAATGCAATACATGCACAAGGACACTGTGGAACCCAAGCTGTGATCGATTCAGTGAGACGATTTTGGACTGCACCAGGAATATCCTCATATGCCATAAGAATTTGTCAAAAATTTAAAATTTGTATGCAATTCAATCAGGGAGTTTATAAGACCAAAGGCTTAGGAGGTCGTCCCTTAGCATATACTCCATTTGAATGCATACAGATAGATTTTATCAATATGCCAAAAGACAAAGGGTTTAAGTATTGCCTTGTCATCATAGACAGACTGACTAGATGGCCAGAAGTTTTTCCTTCCAAAAAGAACAACGCAGCATTTGTGGTCAAAATCCTATTAAAAGAAATCATACCTAGATTTGGGATTCCCTCAAAATTGGACTCAGACCGTGGAAGTCACTTTACTCAGTCAATATTAAATGAAATTTATAAAAATCTAGGAATACAAGCAACATACCACACACCATATCATCCCCAAAGTTCAGGGCAAGTGGAAAGATTAAATAAAGACATTAAAACATTGATAGGAAAATTTTGTGCAGAAACACACCAAGAATGGACAAACATTCTGCCATTAGTTCTGTTCCATCTTAGATCACGACCCAGTGGAGATTTGCACATCTCTCCATTTGAGATGCTATATGGACATGCAATTTGGCAAGGAAGGACTTGTAAACCAGCTTACATTGCCATGATAGGTAGAGATTGTCAATTAACAAAATATATACAAGCTTTACAAACAAGAATAGCAGAATTGGATGAAATGGGCTTGATACAACAAACAGTACCCCTCGATTACAATTTGCACAACATCAAACCAGGAGACATAGTATACTTAAAAATTTTCAATAGAAAATTGGCCACAGACATAAAATGGACTGGACCATATGAAGTATTGCTTACTACCCCAACAGCTATAAAAGTTGCACCTATCACTCATGGATCTTTGCCAAGAAAACCCTAAATGGTGTCATGAAGACATGACTGAAGCATTTGGACTAACAACAAACAACTTCTTATTCCAGATCTAATAATGAAATCACTATGCTATGTTTTCTCCTGTCACTCTATTACACTATTTATACAAAAAAATCACTAAACATTCAAAAATAGTTAAAATTTTCATCTGTCTACTGATTAAATCAAAACAATAACCAGGTTGACTTGATCACTTGTCTAAAGTGGAGCATAGACTGAATTAAAAAAAAAAGCCAGTTTAGAACATGGTAGATGCATGTGGCATGTGGCCTCTTCTTTTCCATTGCTTGCTTATTTTATAAAGAATTCCTTGTGGCACAATGGAATGAAACTGACTTTTCTACTAGCAGCATTGCAATGATCCAGGACGATCCAGAGGAATGTAGGAGAAAGAACACTATCCATATCCAGAGAAAGAACTGTGGGAACAGAAACACAGAAGAAAAACAGGATCAATCATGCGGTTCAGTGGAGATGTGATTGGTGTTTTGATGTTAAAAGATCACTCTATTGCAAATATAAATAACATGGAAATAGGTTTTGAACAATGATACATATATAACTCAGTGGAACTACTTGACTTTGGGAGGGGGGAGGAAACAGGTGGTGTGGGAATCATGAATCATGGAATCATGGGAAAACAGTCTAAATTAAAAAAAAAAGAGAAAACAAGAATTCCTTAAATTTGTGTAATGTACTAATGAAAATAAAATTTCAATTCTTTATGCATAGGGATAGAGTTTGGGTCTGTGTTATCTCACTGGTGTAGCCAACTTCCAAGTGAAGGATTTTTTTCTTTCTAACCAATGAGTTCAGCACCATCTCAACAACCTAAAAGCTAACTTTCCTACAGCATTGAGAAATTAAATGGCTTGCCCCAGTTTATATACATCCAGTATGTGTCAAAGGCAACACTTAAAATCAGGTCTTCTTGGCTTCCAGACTGACTCTCTATTCCTGTCACCATGCTGCCTCTATTACAGTTATAGTTTTACCATCATCATGGCGAAGTATTATAAAAACTGAAGAAATAGGCTATGAACATTTAATATTTCCATGCCTCCTGAAATCTAATTAGCCTTCCAAGTAACAAAAAGATAATCACCTTATGGAGTATATTTCAAAGTTTATTTTTTTTACTGATGACATTTGCCTTTTGTTTCCTACTTGATTGTTCCGTAAGTATATACATATATACATTGTTTGTAAAATATTAACACAACTTTAAACTAGTATTTCTATATATAAGTTTATGAATGAAATATATGTATATATATATATATACTGTGAATTTTAAAAGTCTCCATCTTGGTATAGCACCCAAAAATTGTGCACACCCACACTACACGGGCATGTGCTAGTCAATGACAAATCAGAAATAACTAACTGCCCACCTGGGCTGTCCTAAGCCAAGCTAGAGCCAACCATTGGCACTTGTGAGACACAGGAAGTGAGGTAGGGAACAGCCTCTAAAATTCACTCACTTCCTGGGGAGAGAGGGAGACGGGAGTTGGTGTTAGAAGCTTGGACAGGGAGGAGGCCCGCAGACAGCTTTCCTTCAGATTGGTCACGTGAGTTAAGGACTGATTCTTTCCACCTTGGCCCTTTGGGCCTAAAACTCCCTCTGCCTTGGTCAGAGGTTGAGTAGCCCCTTTCCCTTTTCTCCTCTCTCCTTCTCTCCCTCTCCTTTCCCTACTCCCATTGTGATTAAACCTCCATAAACTCCATTCTGACTTGAGTGTTTCATTTTAGGAATTTCATAAGTAAATTCCTTGGCGGCCATTGTTCAATATTACATCAATCTTAAAAAGGTGAAATTTTAACCATTACAATACATATATATATATATGAGAACATTGCCATTTGAAATATATTTCTAAATAAGTTCATATAAGGTATTTAAGTGGAAATCCATCAGGTGACTATGTTTTAAATGAAAGTTGATTTGGTGGCTCATCACCAGATTTATAAGAATTTATTAGGGTAGAGAGAGAGAGAGAAAGTGAGAGAGAGAGAGAGAGAGAGAGAGAGAGAGAGAGAGAGAGAGAGAGAGAGAGAGAGAGAGTGGGAGAGAGAGAGAGAGAGATTTCAACCTTACTAGAACTGATACTTCATTTAGCTGGCTTAAGAGAAAATGCCAGCCCAGTGACAAGTGATTCAGGATCTATCCTGGGTTTAAAAACCTTTTTGGCTTCACCTCCTTTGCCACAAAAGGCTGGCTCTGCCACCAGAATGCTGACCTTGACAGGGAACCCAGGAATCCAGCCTTCTAGCATGCCACATGACTTTGTGACTCCTTTTTTCCTAACACCAGAGTATGCATGATTTAAACTCCCTAAATAATTACTTCGAACACAATTGTTTGAAGAAAGAAGACAAATTCCAAACATCCAATTTGATCTTAAATTCAATGATAATTAGGTATACTATTTCTTCTGGCAAGATTTTTCTTAATTTTCATTTTATTTTTGTTATTAATCTTCTTTTTCTTAATAACAAGATATAAGAGCAATATGTTATTTTTCTGTATGGTATAATTCTGAGTTAATCCCTTTAAAGTTATAAAGCATTTAACTAGAGTAGCTCTCTTAGTTTTGAATTTAGTGATAATTTTCAACTGCTTCTAGACTAAAAAATAACTCTAAAACACTTTGATTTTTTTTTTCTTTTCTTTGTACAGTTTGTAGCCCAGGCTTAGTAGATGACAGCTTTCCAAAATGGGCCCCCAATGAAGAATTAAATATCCCATTTTAGTTTCCCTCTGAGCCTATATGGATGTATATATTTTATTTAATGCTCAATTAAGTTGAGTCATGTTATCTTTACAGATGCTGGATTTATCAGTACTAAAGAAAATGTTTTCAGGAGTGAAAATAAGAAATATCACATTGGGTCAAATCAATAGTGCATCTGATCCAGTATTATATGTAGATTTACTAAGTCATGATGATATCATGAGATAGCTGCAATTGTATTTAATTATTTCTAACATAGACTTCAAGGAATATGCTTCAGGCATTTCCTTTTATAGCACAAATATGCTGTCATTTTTAATTTAACAAAAAATTCTGGACGCTACATATATTTTTACCTATACCATTTTGAGTTTCTGTAAGATGACAAAATATATTCCTTTCATATGCCCTATAACTACTGCTTAAAAACATTAAGCAATAAAAGGAGTGCTAAAATTCAGTTCTCTTCAACTTCCTCAATTTCAAAAGTATTTATTGTATCACATAATTCAGAGTTTGATGTAAAGTTCATGTTTGCTACATTCATTATGGATCATCTCACTCTTCAACATTTATTTTTCAAATATGAAATAGCCTTAATTAAGCATTCCGGGAAGGAGTTCTTTTTATGAAAGGTCATGATCTCCTTCCATTCTTTTTCAATGTGGTGGCTCTTTCCTATATCACCAGATGTCTATTACCTTTGTTTTGAAGTTAAGTGACCAAAACTGCCACAGTATTCCAGATGTGAATAGAGTGAGATGGGTAGTTTATATTACTCTTATTTCATATGGGAGCAGATTAGGTTATTTCATAAATTGTGATGAAAGAAAAATCTAGGGAAGATTATTTATTTTAGAAATGAATTCCCTCTCTGTCCATTAATTTTATTATTACATATTTGCTTCTATATATTTTTTTAATTCAGCATGAAGAAAATATGGTAATTTACAAATGCCTACTTTGCATATTGGTAATTAAAATTATTCTTAATCAAGACTTTATTAAGTGCCTTTATTAAAGCACTTTTTTTAGTATTGGGGTTATGTAGACCCAAGCAGAATAGTCTCTATCTTTAATAAGCTTACATTGTTAAATTTTGAATTATCAAAACCTTATTCATTAGAACTATTTTAGTAAATTTTAAAAGCAAAGAGAAATCATTAAATGTGATATTTGTGTTTAAAATTAATACTGAATTGAAAGACTAAATCAAATCAAACTAAGATACTTACAAAGTGAGTCATTCCCTGCCCTCTAGCCCCAAGGTTACTGTGGGGCTTTGTTATCTAGCTTCATCAGAATCCCATTAGTTTCAGGATTCAGCTGCCCTTTATCTGCAGAAACAATTTCTTTACTTCTTTCAAGAAAAACAAAAACAACCATTCAATTTAATTGATTTGTTTTGAAATAAAAAGTAAAAGCTTAATGCTACAGAAAAAATACTAAACTGGGTGTCAAACATAGTAGCAATTTTGACTTACAAAGAGTAAGGTTTTTTTTTTTTTTTTAATTATATCAATGAATCTGTATTTTTGCTTTCTCTTCCAAGAGATTTTGCCTTTTATTTTCCTATCAAGGTGAAGGTCTAAGCTGCATATACCTGTAGGTGAAGAATACTTGCAATATATTAAGTAGGATAATGAGGATGTCTAGGGAAGAAATGGGGACATATATGCTCAGGAAGACTTTAATCAATGCAATTGCTATTGTAGGGCTTGCTCTCAGTCTCATTAAGGATGAGTCTTTGGACTGAGACATCATTATGAGTATTATTTGATTCGAGAATGCTTATGACTTCTAGGAGAGGTAGAACATGTTATTTCCTTTTAAACTTTGTTTGATAAGATCTGAGTTTCCCTAGCAGGAATAAAAAAAGAGTTTTGACAATTTTAGGCTGGAAATTTCCTAGCCCAATTCATTAGATCATTACATGAACAACTGCTGTTTATTTTACCTAGCAATAAATTATACCTATTGAAAGTTAAATTATCATTTAAAAAATCTTTCTGATTCCTTTTTATGTATTTCATTTGAGTCTATATATTTTAGGTTGTTGTGCTGATAGAATGTATATTCTTTCCCCATATTTCTTTATCTTATATATATATATATATATATATATAATTTATCTATATAAATTAATTAATAATATTATTTTAGTGATTATTTTCCTCCTAATAAGAGAATATTTATCCCATTTTGAATATGGCATGCCTCATTAAGAATGTCAGCAGTAGATTTAAAAATTCTTATTTTACAGTCCAGAATAGGAAGGCATTAACTATTTACACATGTTTATATCTTATGGCTATTTGAATTTAGTATATAACCTTGCTTTTCTTTATCAGCAACAGAATAAATACATTTACTGGGGAAGTCTACCAGAATAACAGCTGTATATATGTTAAGTCAACCACAGAAGAGAACAACCAAAATAATGAAGTAATGTTGAAAATATATGTAGTCTGACATTTTGCCCAATATTTCTTAATTAGTACAACTGTTAAACCATTAATTTCCCCCAGAAGATTCATCTCTTATACTCTATTTCAAGGAACTCTTCTTAAAAATTTATAACATAAAAAAATTTTATTTTCCTTCCCTCCAAAGGGTTAGATTTTCAATGGAAGTTAAAGTATTGTAGAAAATTTGAGATGATTTTCACATTTATCATTATCCTAAGTTTATATATTTTTAATTAACTTGAGTTTTAAGATGAGAGCCAGAAAAGGAAACTTATTGTCAGTTTTTTTTCACATTTTAGAAAACAGACATCATGACAACAGGCAGCAAGAGAATTGTGAGATTTTTCTTACAACTAAAAGAGAATCTTATATTTTTTTAATGATGTAGTTTACAAAATCACATTCTTTGCCTGTAATTTGCCATTGCTCCCAAGGAACTCTTACTTCTGTTTATTTCTTGGGTTCTCTAGTTATATCTGCATAGTTCTTTTTCTTTCATCTTTTTTTTAATAAAAATGTTTTTTTCAATATCAGTCTTATCACAGCTTTTTATGTCCACATTCTCTTTTCTGAGTTTTCAGAAAATGATGAAGGTTATAGAATCCAAATCCATGCATTTGTTTCCCTATTTCTATAACAAACACCCCCATTTTTCCAGCCTCCTAGATTCATAAACCTGGTGTTATCCTACATCCTTTCCTCTTCTTCACTCCATATAACCAATCGTTGGCTCCTGTTATTTCTACCTTCATAAAATCTCTCACATCTAATTCTGTTTCTCCTCTTTTCCATTTACTTTTCTACTCCCTTAGTCCAAGCTTTCATCACTTCTCAACTAGATTATTACAACCATTTCCTAGTCTTCTTCTCACTCCAAACTGTCCTTTATGGTTCTGCCAATGTGATCATCTTTAAATGAAAATTTTGCTTTCACAGCCTTATTCACTAAAACTTAGTTGGCTTCTTATTTTTAAAATGAGATGTACTTTTAAATTGCCTTTACAATGAAACATAAGTTCATCAATTTAGTTTTCAAAGCCATAAGAAAACCTCATCCTTATCTATCTCTCTTATCTTATTGTACATTACTCTTTCTCTTTCATTCTGTTATGTAGAAAAACTGAACTCTCTATTCCTCACACAGAGAACTCTATTTCCTATCTCTATTTCTTTCCACTAGCCATAGGTAAGTGAATAAAATTCCTTGAGCCTCAGTTTTTGTTCTGGGAATATACAGAAAAGAGGAAAAAAAATCTGTCCTTGCTTCCAAGGAACTCACAATCTAATGAGGAAAGCAACATATACACAACTATATGCAGGATAAATTAGAGGTAGTCTCAGGGAGAAAGCACTAACATTAAAGAAGACTGAAAGAGGCTTCTTGTAAAAATTGAAACTCTGACTGAGACTTAAAGGAAGGTAGGAAAGTCAGAAGTTGGGTTTGAAGAGAGAAAGTATTCCTGGCATGTGAGACATACATGGAAAATGTTAGAGCCAGGAGACATAGTGGCTATTATTTTGCAATTACTTTTCTTCTACTGTGTTGTTTCTTTTTGTCCTTTTACATAATTATTTCATAAAAGATTTTCTGCATTGCTTTATATTATTCATACTTATTAGCATTAAAGGAATTACTCTATGGTGTTCCACCAAATTTAATGTACTTCAATTTATTCAATTATCTCCCAATTATTGAACATTTAGATTACTTTCAGTTTTCTCTAATTATAGATAATGCTGCTATGAAAATTTTCAATTAATAGTTCTTTTTGTGGTTTTAACAGAGCTTTCATGGAATATTTGTAACCATGGAATTATTGGCCAAAGGATATTCAATTTAATTTGTACAAAATTTTAATTACTTTTCTTGTTTTTAAAAAGTTTGAGATTATTTTTAAAGCATGATTTCTTTCTTGATATGTACATTCCCAAACACAATGATTCCATCTTTGTATTATAGAAGAATAATTAAAAAAAAAAACTCATCTGTGAAACAGAAGTATCTGGCATTGTAAACATAGATGTGCATACATTCTTATGTCACCTTTGCTGAGAAGAAGAAAGTATTTCATTTTCTTTTCTCTAGGACCATTATAATTTGACTTCCTTTAAGGGAGGGTCTGTTTTGCCTTTATTTTTCCATCATTTGGTACAGTTTCAGGTTAATAAGAAGCATAAATGCTTATTGACTTACTATCCAAGAATGGTCATAATTTAAAATTTCATTTCATTATTATATTCATGAATATTATTCTCCTGATTGTACTTAATTCATTAGGCATTAGTTTAAATGTGTCTTTTTATGTTTCTCTTTAACATATTCTCTTTTACAATGCAGTATGCTAGTAGTAGTAGTAGTCTCTCGGTAACCGAGGATGACGATTGTCTTTGTGCATTTTCATCTATGATTGATGAGTGTGCACAAAGACACTTGTGGGTGAAGGAGATTTAAGTGGAAAAGTCAATGCACAGAGACAGTCCCACTCTGTCGGCATTGGAGGCCTGGGTCCAGTGGTATGAAAAGTTGTTACACCTGGAGACTTCCTCAGCTGCATTGCTGCATTGGATGGCCCTGTTGGCTTTTGTGCTCCAACATGCCCTAACCACTCCACAGTGCTTTGCTGCGTTGCCCTCTCAGCCGTTGAACCTTCTTATTGGTTTCTTCCGTCTGTTCAGCCAAAGAAGTCTTCACATGCTGAGTGAGCAAAGCCCTGGTTCACCAGGGGTCTACAGCCAAATGGCTACTCTCACAAGGTTTAGCTGGCCTGTTGAAGCCATTGCCCGGGGTGTGGCCACTGCCGCATGCTAGCAACTACTAGAAGCCACAAGTGAGAGCTGGGTGTCAGGTGAGGGTCAGAGGCTGGAGAGCTGCCCTAGGAGGGCATGACAAGCCCTCCATAACAGAGATACTACTCCTCCCTGAGCACCCCATACACCCCAATTTCTTTAGCAGTATGCTAAGCATTTATTAAGCACCTCTATGCAGTTTGCAAATAACTAAGGGTACAAAACCAGTTCCTTACACTCAGGGAAATGACATTATAATGAGTGAAATGACATATAGACAATTGGATATAACCATATATTGGAAATTATCTGAGAGGAAAGTTATTCATCTTATGCAATCCTTGGAATTTTTAATACTTAGTCATATAAAAAATCAAAGAAAATGTGTCTCCTATTTTATAATCTATATTTTAGTCCTTGTGACTCCATGTGTTTTCCTATTGTCTCATTCTTTGACCCTTGGATGTGGGCATATACTTTTTATTATTTTTAGGAAAATATCTTTATGTTTTTTTCATATTTTTTCTCATGAATTGTACAAATCTTTTCCTGAACCTTTTGATAAAAGTCTATGTTATTTGGGTTTTTTGGTTTATATAATTTGTTATGTTGATGATTTTATATTTTGAACAAGTCATATACTTTCAATATAGATGCCTTACTGATGCATTGTTTTTCATTATAATTATATTCAGTATATCTCTCTATTTATGTATCTATCCATCTATCTACCCATTTATCTATCAGTCTACTATTTCTCCAATTATCTATCAACCCATCCACCCACCCATCCATCCATCCATCTATCCTTCCATCTATCATCTATCTATCTATCTATCTATCTATCTATCTATCTATCTATCTATCTATCTGTCTGTCTGTCTGTCTGTCTGTCTGTCTGTCTGTCTGCCTGTCTGTCTGTCTATCTATCTATCTATCTGTCTGTCTGTCTGCTGTCTAGTCTTATCTCTAGCTCTATCTATCTATTGGTCTATCTATCTCTACCTATCTACCTACCTACACAGTTCATTTAGTCAGGAAGACTCAAGTTCAAATTCACATCAGAAACTTACTAGCTACACGACTTGGACTTGCCTGCTTAAATCTTGTTTAGCCATATTATTTTTAAAATTTTATTTTTTCTTGATTAGATATTGATGCAGTTTTTATAATGATTTTCTGACATTTTGTGATTTATGTTCTCTCCCTCCCTCTCACCTTTATGTCCCTCCCCAAGACATGAGACGAAATCATACAGGCTATACATATGTTATGTAATACACATTTCTATATTTTCAAATCGTGGGAAACAATTATATAAGTCTTTCTTAGGTTTTTTGTAATAGTCTTGTTCATCATTTATTATGGCATAATAGTAATCCATTAAAATCATATACCACAATTTGTTCAGCCATTCCTCAATTCAGTAGAATCCTTTCAGTTTCTAGTTCTTTACCATCACAAAAAGAGCTGCTATAAATATTTTGTCCTTTTCCCTGTCTTTGGTCCCTTTGGGATACAAACCTAGTAGTGGTATTTCTGAATCAAAGGGTATGCACAGTTACATAGCCTTTGGAACATGATTCCACATTGCTCTCCAGAATGGTTGGATTAGTTCACAGCTCCAGCAAGTATATTAGTGTTTACCTCATTTGCACTTTCCAGCATGTGAAAATCAACAACTTCTAAGCTAGACACAAGTAGAATGAGACTGAGCAGCAAGGCAGTAATTAGTAATCTTTATGATTTTTATCCACTGACTAAGAACTTTTTTGGGGTAGAATGGAAAGTATAAAGAGGGGCTGATTTATGGAGCAGATACAGGGAGAAGTTAGGAAGATTTGAATCAAAGAACCATTTTCTTGGCAAAAGCAGTGTACTTCTTTTTATGAGAGAGGCCAGGAGGAAGTGATAGAATCATTTCAATCAAGGATTTGTTGGAATATTGAGATAAGGAATAGAAAGATGATTCTGCAACTTTCAGATAGGGTAGAGCAGAAATTTCCTTGTTGAGAGAAAAATAAGAGACATTAATTTCTTTCACAGAATTGTTGGGGAAAAGGAAAAAGAGGGTGTCCAACTTTTTTTTTTTAATAGGGAAACAGGCAATTCTTGAGTCTCTGGGACTCAAGACTTGAGTCTCTAGTGGTTGTGACTTGCAAAAGTTCAAAATGTTGAAGTCAAGGAGTCAGACTTTAATGGATTATAATAAATGAATTCACTCTTCAAAGTATCTTGGCCTACATATGAAGAAGCTTGCCTTCAGTGATGCTATTTGGACACATGAGCCTAACTAAGGTAGAGTGTAGAATAGAATGTGGACTGGGATCTCAGCATCCCTTGTTTCCTCAATATAACAAGGAGGTAGATGAGAAATGATGTATAGTCTTATGTAGGGTGCCAAGAAGGAGGCTATAAAGGATATCAAAATTAGTTCATGCTTTGAGATTCAAGGTTAAGAAGATATCAGAATTCTTCAGACAGAAATAGTTTATGAATTAAAAGGTTACTTTGTAAAATTATTTTTCCTTATATTGTTTCTTTCCTATTCTCTTCTTTTTCTCTTTTTTTTTCTGTTGCTGGTTTGGGAAAGGGAATGGAAGAAGTTTCTCCCTATCCACGATCTCTTTCTCTCTCTCTTTCTCCTCAAATTTACCCCCTACTTATTTATTTCATGATTGTAACTGTCTTCAGATCCAAAGGTAAATTATCACATTGAAGCAATTATTTAAATAATTGAAACAAAAAAAAATCATTTTCTGTAAACCATTCAAAATTATATTTTAAAATTGTTTCCATCATTATACCTCATTTTAATTGTGTAGTCATACACAATCTTGCTTATCATTTTGAGTGAGGAAATATAAAACATTCCCTATTACTGGCAAAAATCAATGTTTATATTTTTGCTACATAAAACCTGTGATTATTTTTTTATTTTTTATTTATTTTAAAAAATATTTTTACATGCTATTTTTACATTTTCACATGATTCATTTTCTTTCCCACTCCTTTCTGTCACAACTCCCAGAGTCGATAAGCAATCAATGCCACTGGGTTGTACAAATGTTATCACTTGATACCTATTTCCATATTATTCATTTTTGCCATAGAACTGAAACCCCAAATCATATATATATCCATATAAACAAGTGATAAATGATAGGTGATAAGTTTTTCTTTTGCATTTTGTAATAGAGGGTGTATTTGGTGGTAAAGAACCAGAGAGAGAGAGAATGGAGTGCTCTCCCTCTCCAGACAAGGAAAATGAGGGGTGTCTGTTGTTAAGACTGACCAGGAAGGAGGGCGAGTCTACTTGTTTCCCCTTTCAGCCTTCCCTAATTATGGCCCCTCACCTAGCCAGCTGGGTTACTCCCCTTTATTACTTTGTTGCTGCTCAGCAAGCTCCTCTTCCTAGGGGCAGAGAGGTCCCTTCACTCAGTTTAAGCTGCCCCTTACTCAGTCTTCAGCCAGTTATGAAAGATCACAAATTTATTCTAATGTGGTCATAAAACAGGATGGAATGAGGAAAGGTTGGTAAGTTGAGGCCAAAGGAAAGAGGAAGAAGGGGTCCCTAACTGTCTAAACTCTTTCCCCCTCCAAAGTCATGGGAAACTTGGACTCACTGGCCTCAAGTCCAGAAGTGGTTCAGAGTCTTGAACCCTGATTTCAGTCCTGCCCAGCAGGAGCTTCAATTCAAGTGGGGAGACTGTGGATATTCTCCTTATGAACTTTTCTTCTTCTGTCTTTATCCATTTGTGGGGGTTTGAGAGGAAGGAAATCAAGATTTCAGGAAAAGAAGGTTTTCTTGGGATCAGCCCAGCCAATACTGGACTTCACCTCAGCTGTCTCAGAGCCAGAGAGAGAGAGAGAGAGAGAGAGAGAGAGAGAGAGCCATAATCCCAACTGCCTGCTCTCTGGATTCCTTTTTCCTTAAGATTCCAAATCTCTCTCCAGCCTATTCCCCCACTGGTGCTGGAACCTTTGCTCTTTTCATTTCCACAAAGTCTCTGAGATCTCTTGTAAATCTCTCCTCTTTCACAGTTTCTACTCCCATAGTTCTTTCTCTCAATGTGGATACCATTCTTTCTCATAAATCCTTCAGGAACGTGCTGGATTATGACGTTGTTACTAGTATTAAAGTCCATTACATTGTAACATTCTGCAATGTTTCACTTTTAGTGTACAATGTTCTCCTGGTTCTGCTCCTCTTGCTCTGCGTCACTTCCTGGAGGTTGTTCCAGTCTCCATGGAATTCCTCCAGTTCCTTATTCCTTTCAGCAGTATTCCACCAACAACATAGACCACAATTTGTTCAGCCATTCCCCAAATGAAGGGCATCCCCTCATTTTCCAGTTTTTTTTTTCCACCACAAAGAGCGCAGCTATGAATATTGTTGTACATGTCTTTTTCCTTGTTATCTCTTTGGGGTACAAACCTAATTGTGGTATTTCTGGATCAAAAGATTGCATATGGTATTAAAGTAACAACTCGTATAAAATTCAAGGGCACATATGACTTGTCAATTTATTTTGATATTAAAGTTATAACTACTTAAATCCTCTGTTTCCTCCTGTTTATTCTATTTACCTGATAGATCTACTAAATTTTTATAAACTTTTAGGTATGCTAGGACTAGTGAAATATAGATTTCAAATGATTTTCAATATGGATAAGAAGAACCACATAGAGGCTACACAAAGTTCCCCCTTAATTATTTCCATGACATTTAGAAAGACTCATTATACTATTTTTTCCCAGAAGAGAAAATTGAGTATTCAATAATCTCTAATTCTAGAAACATTCTACAAAAAAAATTACTAACATTTGAACACTTAAATTAAAATTCTTTTTTATATTTCAAAGAAGATTGAGTAACATACTTTTAGATGAACATAATCAAATGTAATTATTTTAGATTTTTAACCACATATCATAAGTTTTCTTTCAGATTTGAAGATACTGTAATATCAATACCAGAACACCCATTGTAAAGATATCCCTACAAAAGTGGCTATTCATCAAGTCATTCCTTCAGGATCTATTACCCATTCTTGTCTCCTTTCATGACTCCGCTGCTCTCATTACTATTATCACCAGAAATGTAGTCTCTAGAACTGCAGGAAGCATAGCATCTCTACCTGACAAGATCAATCTTTTCAGCCCAGTCACCCAGATGAAAAAATTATAATGAATGAATGTATTCCTATTTTCAATCATATCTGTGATTAGATGTTATTTGTGCATGAAGCAATTAGAGATGGAGAGTGTGGGGAGCCAACTCTATCCATAGTCATAAATCATACCTTTGAGTGACATTCATGGAACAGACAGTTGCACTCAAGATTTTAATAGTTTATCAGTCACAGATTAAGATTTGACTAGAATGGCCCTTTTTTGCATCCTTGAAAAGAAATGAATTGACAGAGTTGTCGGATTTAATAAGTATAAAAGTTGGTTTCTGAAAATGTGTCACTTTTTTGCAACCTTCCTTCTAGGTTTTACTTTTAAGTGAAGGATAAAATATCTCAGGACATGAAGCCTCTTCAAGATATGATAGAGTTGGAAGATGGTGTCATAGCAACTTTATCTTTCCCTTATCATTTTGGTTAAAAATAGTTTTAAATGTAGAAAGCTCAAATGGATTTTGGAAACAGCTTTGATGGATAAGCAAAGTTTGTTCGATGTAAGACAACTCACAGATAATTGGTTAAAAGAATTCCTGTGGGGTAGAAGAACCTGATAAGTTGTCTTTCAAAAAAAAAAACAACAAAACACAGTTTTAGGCTAGATTTGTACAAAATTATATGGAATATTTTTATAGTACTTAGATTTTTTTTCAAAATAAATTCATACTCTATCACAGATTTAAGGAATTTCATTTAGAAAGTATTTGAAAAGAGACACTAAGTCAAGATTTATTTTTGGTGTTTTGTCATGTTAAATTGCATAATCCCTATGGTAATATGAGATAAGGAAGATGATTGTTATTTTTATCTGATGTTTTAGGATATACAATTATTTCCTGAGAAAATTAAGCAGGGCCATTAAAAACAAAAATGAATGATTTACAAGAATAAAAAGAGCTATCTCATATGATATATGTCATTTTTTATTTATGCACATGTAGCCATTGGTCAAGGATCTTAAAACTAGAATAATGACACTTTAACTTTTAAATTAAAATTAGTTTCTTTTTTTTTTTCAAAGAATATGTAGTAAGTAATTTCAGGTGAATGTAATTATGTATAATTAATTTAGATTTTCAGCCATATATCATTCTGGGTAGTCCTTCAGAGTTGAAGATACTGCTGTTAGTAATGGGAGATACCCAATTTTAAAAATATCCTTTCAAAAGTGACTTTTCATTATGTCATTCATTTATAATATGAAACTCTATTATCCATTTTTCTTTTCTTTAATGAATCTGCCACCATCACTACTTTCCATGTTTATATTTATAAGCTCCCTAAAAACTGTGAGATTTTAGCATTCTCTTCCTATTTTCCTGTCATTCTTCCATTGCCACTGCCAGAGTGAATGGACACTTCATATTTATGAAGGTATTTTGTATTTTTTCAATTTAACATATGTTGACATAGAGTTTATTTTCCATTAATCTATTATTCCATTAATCTATATATAACCATTAATCTAAATTCCAAGTTATCTGTCTGCTCGTAATAATGATCTTTCCAAAAAACTAAAGTTGTGGATCACTATAAGATCAATTGAGGGGTTCATGGTAGGTATGAGTAGATAGCAGCAAAACGTTAAAAAAGGAAAGATTACACTGGAGTGGTATGAAGAGCATTATCAAGGAAATGTGACTGGAGAAAAGATGGTCCGATCACAAAGCAAGAGTAAGGGATAAACTAATGGGCAGCTTCGCCATATCAAAAGAATGTGATAGATAGCCCATAGTATTTTGAGTGGTTCCTTCTTCCTTGATAGATTTTTGGTAGGGTTTGTGGAATAAAATAATGTAATCAAACAAAATACTGAATTCAATCAAAAAAGCTAATATGACCTCTATCTACTTGTAAGGGGGGAGGATATATTGTGTTAATAACTTAAAAGTGGCATTATTTTAATAATTTGTTCATATTGGCTTAGGGGATTGTATGTGATTTGAGATTCCATGTAGAAAGAACACAGACATGCAGCAAAGAAAGTCAAGTAGGCTACAAAGAATAAGGAAAATATGGTTGAAGTAATAAGAATATTCCACTGCACTCTGCCCTAGTCTTTGTTCACTGCTTTGTTTTTTATGAGGACCAACATTATTAGGGTGATAGCTTTACTTGCATATGAATTGGATTTAAATAAGGCGGAATTGCACAAAATTGTCAGCCTCACTCTGTCTTCCAGAGTTCTTGGAGTCCAGTGTTAGGACAAAAGTCAAGACAACTGGTAGTGGTCCAGGATGCAGTGGATGACCTTGGCATCTTTGGTGTCTGACCAAACCTTTAGGCACTCAACACTGCCTGCTTCAGCTGCCTTCATGGACTTTGGAACAAACTGTTTTCATCTGTCTGTTGGAAGTTTTCACATGCTTGTGGTAGATATCCCTCCTTTCTTACCAATGATTCTGAGGTCTGTCAGTGAGCCTCAACCTGGTTTAGCCCATTTCCTAAGACAATTTTATTGGGATAGGGTCACTTCTCATGCTACAGCTTTTGG
This sequence comes from Monodelphis domestica, assembly GCF_027887165.1. NCBI lineage: Eukaryota > Metazoa > Chordata > Mammalia > Didelphimorphia > Didelphidae > Monodelphis > Monodelphis domestica. The sequence goes on along the minus strand of NC_077234.1, from coordinate 122,496,026 downwards.
GAATTACAGATGAGAATTGGATGAAAGGTGAACACCAAAGGTTAATGAGCAGCCCTCACACCAGAGGGGCTATATCTCCCTGCACATCCTATACATCCTTCTACCTTTAGCATATTCATCTGGACTATTGTGTTAAGTAAATTGGAGAGTTGGTAGAGAATGGTATCTAGGATCATGAGGGGCCTTGAGTCCATGATATAAGGATCAATCAAAGCCTAGAGAACAAAATATTCAGTTATGGGCAAATGATAGTTTGTGCGACTTTTGTTTTATTTAGCTCCAGATGACAAGTACACAGCAGGCAAATTTTGGCTACATATCAGAAAAACAAAACAAACAAAAAATAAATATATAACAACAAAATGTTCTAACAATTAGAACCATCCCAAATTAGATGATGGATTTCCCTTCCTTGAAGGGAAGGGCTTCCTTGAAGCCCACATGTTGGGCTAAACTCTTTTTAAATTTTTTTAAAATTATTTATTGCACATGCAATATTATCTCATTTTACTCTCTCAATAATCCTGCCAAGTAGGTGCTATTATCCTTATTTTATAGTTGAGAAAACTGAAACAGATAGTGACTTGCCCAGGGTCACCTAGTTAGTAATTGTCTGAGTCCAGATTTAAATTAAGATCTCCTTAATTCCAGACCCAACACTTTATCCATTGCATCATTTGTAAATTCTTCAGTATATTATACTGGGAGTTCCTTTGGTTGATGGCTTGGATAAAATGGTTGTTGAGATCCTCCTGAGTTCTCAATTCTGTGATTCTATAGACTATATAAATGTTATTTTTGTTGGTGCTGTTGATGTTGCTCTCTAAAGAAGTTAAGTCAAGTGACCTAAGCTAAGGTCACATTGGTAGCAGATATAAGAGTCAGAATTTAAACCTAGGACTTATGATTCTAGATCTGTCCTGTGTTAAGTCCGTGCTTTCTTTTTGTAAAAATAGGAATAACACCTTAGAAGATGAACCACTCAAATTGACTCCAAAGGGATGAATTTAATTTCTAGAAGTAAGAACCCCATAGGCAACAACGGAGTATAATTGCTTAAATTTTAGATTAAGTGAAATCACGAGAAGAAAACCCTTCCTTTAAATTGGTATTCACACACATGATAATATATAACACATGTGTGTATATATAACATGTATGTAATATATGACATGTCCACATGGGCACATGTATTTATACACATATTTTGCTTCTAAGATAATTTATCTCCCATGTTGTTCGGACAAGAATAATAATAAAAAGCTATACATCATTATTAATCATGAGACTAAATATTGGAATTAAAGTAGTCATTATGATACAGGTGCCACAATCAATATGTTATTCTATGATACAGATTCACTAATCAAAAGTTATATTGAAATTACTAGTATTTGATTTTTTGGAGAATTAGAAAAAAGTTATTTCACTCTCTTTATGAAGCAATCCAATGAACATTTCCTTTGGGGATGGTCTAATGAAGGAAGTGAATGTGAATGTATTTGAAGTCAACTGCATAAGGAATGAAAACATATACTTTTATTTTTTTCTCAATACTAAGATTTTAAAAGGAAATAATGATTTATTTTTGGTAATAGAAACAAAGTGTTTTCTAGGTTGTGGCATAATGGCTGTAGTCTCTGGAGGAGAGGCAAAAGTAGTGTTATTAATGGAGAATTTAAATGATTGTTAAAGTAGGTTTTTCCTTTTAAATGATAAAAGACAAATTGTTCTGTTTTAATAACTCTGGGGAAATAAAATATTCTGACCTTTATTATCTGTGGAAAGAAAAATATTCTCTGAAATGATGATTGACCAATTATTCTTTTCAGTTTTTGCTTAATATTTTTGGTTTTGTTGTCTTTCTTTCCCTAAATGTCAACTATCAAAAGGCTTTAAAGGGGAAAGCTGGGTATCTCAGTGGATTGAGAGCCAGGCCTAGAGATGAGAGATCCTAGGTTCAAATCTGGCCTCAGATACTTCCCAGCTGTGTGACCCTGGGCAAGTCACTTGACCCCCATTGCCTAGCCCTTACTACTCTTCTGCCTTGGGACCAATTCATGTATTGATTCCAAGATGAGAAGGTAAAGATTTTTTTTTTAAAGGCTTTAAAAATCCCCAACATCTTCTGAGTCATAGTGATAGCCTAATTGTCATTTATTTTTATTATAGAACTTTACAATTAATTAAATTTACCCTGAGCATATCTCTATAAGTCATCATAATTTATGAAATGGTTTCTTTAAATCTCCCTGATGGTAAAGAAACAACAATTTCTTATTTTAGAAAAAGCTCATGGAAAATAAAGCCAAAGCAAAAGGTTTTGCAATGAGAAATTGGAAAGAGATAAGTAATATAAGAACTGCCAGCAGCTCCTATATAATGAACCTCTGGGTGGTGACCTGAGAAGGAGATTGGAGACTAGAATAATATGGATGAACAGATAAGGAAGTTAGAGGGAGAGACCCAGAAATAGACGCAGAGACCTCAAGTTAAAACACATGGGGAGTCGTGAGCTCCATTAATACCTCTCTATAAGATAACAAGTGGAGAAATTATAAGCATGAGAAACAAGAGAACATGTGAGGAGTTGAGAACTCTGGGATATACCCCATGGACTAGATGGTCAAGAGATTAATGGGAGATATGCGGGGCAACTGCGTTGTGTAAATCAGTTAGACATGAGGAGCATTATAGGCAAGACCAAGATCAAGAGTGTAAGAGGCAAGAGAGAGAGAGCAAGGGCAAGGGAGGCAAGGCAAGAGAAGTAAGAGGGAGGCTCATACATGTTCCCCAACTTTTATTGGAGATTAGGAGGTGATTAATGAATATGTGACATGATATAGGTTTTAACATTGGTTGATTTGACAATGACGAAATCAAAGAGGAGGAGATTAATCCAATCCGCATTTTGTAGAGGAATGTAGTCTGAGCCAGGACACTCTGGCTGGCAATGCCCAGCCCAGGAATTTGCTTGTCCTTTGGACTGTTGCTCTCCATACAGTGATCAGTAAGTAACCTGATCATGAGTCTTGCTATATGAATACGTAAGATACAATATCAATACATCAATCATACTTCCTAGATGCTAACATGTCTGGTATGCTAAATGTAATAACAAATGAAGAGACTATCATTAAGGAATGTTTATGAGCAGAAGAAAAAAATCAGGATAAGTGGCAGGGAGAAGTTAGATAAGTAGGGCAACTGAAAGTCAAATTCAAGGGAATTCAGTCCATTTAAAAAATTACCCTTGCAATAAAAAGTTATGTCCTGGTAACTGATGCTCACTTTGTATTTTGGTCCAAAAAACACAGATTCAAATGAGAGGCAACTTTGAGTGTCTACAACCAATTTCTATTTCTGACCCCAAAACCATCTCCATGCTAATCACATACTTCTAGAACCTGTTGAATGTCTAAGGTCTTTTGATTAGTAGAATATGTAATCCCACAAAAATAATAGACAGTAAAAATAAATTCCTTGAAATGGTGAAAATTTTTCTACTTTTTTAATATCTTTGATTTTCCTTGAACAATTAAATCAAATCCTTTCCATAGTGGAGATGCTATTAATTATTCTAAATATTTCCCTCTGATATCTCTTTAAATGTCATTTTCTGGTGTTAGTTAGCTAGGAGCAAATAAGTTCATGATGATAAAATGATAGTATCCTTGAATAAGAGACAAATTATAATTTTGCTAACTTTTTTTAATCATGCAGTTCTGGAAAAGGAAATAAATCTTGAAAGGTACTGGAATTATTAGATTGGAGCAAATTTTCCTTTAAGAGAAAAAAATTAAACATCAGGTTGTATCTATTCAGTCTTTGAAAATTGCTTTGTCAAGGATTAAGTGGTACACAAGGAGCAGTGAATTTAATGGTTGAACTGAATCTACTCAGTGAAGTATGCCAGTAACCATTATATTGAGCTGTACACTGAAGAGATTGTTCTCTATTATAAAATCAAAAAATCTAGAAAACTGGAGAGGATTTTAGAGCTTATGTTCTAGAAAATAACCTCAGTGATAGAGCAGTGTCAGATTTTATTCTTCCTATTCTGACCCTCTATCTTCCAGAATCCAGTAGTCTTTTTTGTACTCAATAGATAATTGCTGAAGGAACAAATGAATATATGTATATAGAATGACTATTTTGCAGAATAATAGACTGGGGCTCATAGAGGTTCATTTGATTTGCCCAGGGTCACAATACTCATTTATTTGGATAGCCGAAGGAGTCTAGGTTTCTGAGACTAACCTTTCCTAAGCATTATTTGACTGACACGTGGGTAGAGTGAGCTTTACCATCAGCTGTCAATTATCACTAGTATATAAGGAACAGTAGAAATGAAAGACAAGGGCAAAAACATACAGCCTCTTGGGCTGGAAGGTTTTAAATTAGGTGTCTGACCTTGCCACTTTCGTCTTGGTTTTTATTGCAATGGGTCACCTGCCAATATGGCCATAAGGATTTAAGACAGAATAGTGAAGATAAGTTAGCTCTTTAAAAATAAATAATTATAATTGATCCTGACTGTTTAACAAAAGAATAAAAAATAACAGATAGGAACTGTGTTTGGGTTGCAAGATATTAAAGATAAGAGACATCTTCCTATCTTTTCTGATCTTTATAAAGACAGGTTGCCAAATGTAAAACAAAATGTTACTAATGTCCTAAAGTTTTATCTTCAAACCCATTTTAAAGACAAAATGATAAATAAAAGGCTAAGCAGTTAAATGGAGTTAGAATGATTAGACAGATAACAGAGTGCAAATGTTGGAAAAAAGGTAAGGAACCAAGATTATAAAATAGACAGCTCAGTATATAGTAGGTGCCTGACCCGTTATCTCTAGAATGAAAGTCTGTGTAGCAAGTTAAAGAGAATGGAACACTCTAGGGTAATTAAAGCTGGCTACAATAAGTCAAATGCTCTGGTTGATTGAAGTGTATACTGTGATATCAGCTATGCTTCCTTCAAGACAGAAAAAGATAAGATAATCATAAAAAGGGTTCAGCTATCTTCCTTCTTTTTACTTGTACCTTTTATATTTATTTTTTCTGGCCATAGTCAAAAGACAATTATGAACAATTTCATTAATTAGGATTTTATTTTCATTTTCATATGATATTGTACTTTTAAAACAAACCATATTTATGTAAAATAATAAATAGGTCCCTGCTAAAACATTAAAGGATCTTCTCAATAAAATACATGATGATAAAATTCAAATATACTATCTCTTATAGGCCGTAACAACTTTACCAAACTAAGTACCCCCAGTTCACACAAACCAAAGACTTATTTTAAAGGATGATCATAGTTAAAAAGAATACAGCCTAAATGAATGTTATACCAATGTTTGGTGTCAGGCTCCTCAATTTAAGTTTTTATCTCAGCCATAACCAACCAAAAAATGGTAGGATTATGATCCTTAAGCCATAGGATGATATAAAATTATTCTCACACTAATTTGTCTTAATGGTTAGAGATCATTTGTCTCATTATTGAATTATGGAAACAGCATTAAATTTGAAGGCAGAAGGCCCAAGTTTCTATATTGACATCAATTCTCATAGCCTCTCTGACCATAATTAAATAACTTAACCCTTCTCCAACCTTGTTTCATCACCTCTTAATTGAGCAACTCATATTAGATGACCTGTAAAATCTCTTCCAGTTTAAATCCATGACCATAAACCTATGACCTTGGAGTTGGCACAATTTCTCTCTTTATGCACATCTTAATCCTTTTTACTTTAATAAAAAGTGATTAAGAAAAATCTCCATTCCATATATCAAGAGTTTCAAAAGTAGAAAGAACCCGAGAAATTAAAGATATAATTGTATTATCTTGGTCTCAGTATGAAACTGACTTTGTAACAAAATATACAGACCTTTTTTTGAGATCTCTTCTGAATCCAGAAAAAATATTATTCCCTCCCTTTCTGCTTAAATAAATAAATTAATTAATTAATTAAGGAATATTTTCAGGGGAAAAAAGACTACTTATATTTAGAAATTTCTCTTATAAGACAATTGAAAGAATATAATACATTAGCTTAGATTAAATTTGGAGTCATAGAATTCTATTCATAAAAGAAACTGAAAAGTTAGCCTAACACCCTCATTTTATAGGAAAGGAAAGCGTTAAAGATCCATACCAAGTGATAAAGGGTCCAGGTCATACAGATAATTAGACGTAGTGCCATTTCAGTGGTTTATTTTTTTTTTCTTAATTCACTTTATATACTGTTCCACAACCAGGCATCCATTTTAAGTGGCATACAATTTTGCACAGATGTGTGGACTCTAACAATAGAGCATCATCCAGTTCATTAATGTATGCTACTGGTAATATCAAGACCTAATGCTGATCTCTCTTTTAATAATTAATATTTAATTGATTAACCCATAATGCCTCATTTGTACTGGAAGATCTTTAGCAGTTTTGTCATAAATGCTTATTGTCTTGGCTTATATAAAAATCCACAGGTCATACAACTTAATAGCAAAATGTTAACTCTTAAGTGTTAAGTACAATTTGTATATATCTGTTTATTAAGAAATGGATAGGTGTGTTACACATATTCACACACCTCCCACTCATATAATTCTATACAAATATGGCCTCACACATGCATGCATTTAAATAGTCTATATGTGACTGATTATCCTCTTACATTGAAAAGGACTCATTTTACTCTAACCACATTAAACTGATTAAGCTCGAACATACTCCCCCATTCTCAGTCTCCCTCCCTCATGAATAAAAAACCTTAGTTTCATGTCTAAGCATGCTGTATGAAAGACTAACTCTAGATAATTACAAGAACTGTTAATCTGATAAATAATTTAATAATTCACATATATATTCATTTTCTTTTAACCTTCTTGACTTTGTATTAAGGAAAAACTCAGAAGCAGAGCAAGGCTTACTTTAATGCTATGATCTCTTGCATATTTTATTTTTCCTAATTTTTCATTTTTTTCATATTGCATCAATACATTTTTTTCTTTTTTAACCCTTGGACATATCAGAAAAATATATTTACTTTATTTAAAATGTTTTATTAAATTCTTTTGTTTTGTTTTATTATATATTTATTTATTCACTACTCTTTCCTATCCCCACACCATAGAAGGCATCATTGAACAAAATATATAAATTCTGTTTTTCATTTTTTCTACTTATCAGTTCATTCTATGAAGAAAAACATTTATGTTACTCTTCAAATATTGAATGTGTTGCTGTATATAATGTTCTTTTGATTCTATTCTTTTCTTTCTTCATTATCTCTTATTGTTCTTTCCAGATTTAAAAAAAAATTCATCTGCTCATTGTTTTTTTATGGTACAATAGTATAGCTTCATAGTTATATAAAATGGTTTGTTTAGTCATTCTCCAATTGCAGGGTGTCCACTCCATTTTGAGTTTTTGTCACCGCAAAGAGAGCTGATGTAATTATTTTGGAACATATTAATTCTTTTCTTTTCTCTCTGATATCCTTGGGAAGCAGATCCAGGAATGGTGGGGTGTGGAAGGCACAGCAATCACATGACTTACTGTGCCATCTTCCCCAATATGATTTTCAATAATCATTTTCTCAGATCCACATTTACTCCCTTCCCCTCATTCCTCCTCCATTCAGAAGACAAATAAGTTGTACATGAATTAATATACAAAGTATTTCTCTGTTCATCCTGTGAAAGAAGACACATATCACATATTAGAGAAAAATTCATGGAAGAAATAAAGTGAAAAACATTAAGTTTCAGGCTACAATCAGTCTTAGGAGTAGATAGATCTCTTGTCATGTATCCCTTGGAGTTGCCCTGGATCCCTGAATGGCAGATTCACAATTGACCATGGTATTTATTAATGCAGTGATTTTATATTAGATCTGAGAGGCACGTTGAGGTACTGATTAGGGAGACTGTTGAAGTTAGGGGGTCCTACAGGGCTCAATTACTGGTTGGGTGGTTTAGGCTAAGTCACTTGACCACTGCCCTAGACAGCCCTGAACAACTCCTAACTTGCAGGGCAGGTGCACGTCTGTATTGCTAGAGATGGGGAGTTCCTTCTTTCGAGGTTCCCTTTGCCAGTGAAATAACAGTTCTAGTCTTTTAAAAATGCTGCTAATATGGCAGTGGTATGTTACTTTTTTTGAAAGATGAGATCTCTCCCATGTAGATCATTTAGAAGTGGAAACATTGCTGCTGTTCCTAAAATCTCTGGTACAGGCTTGACTAAGTTTATAAGATTAAATAAAACCAAGTGAGAGCTAGAGAAAGTGGCAGCATAGCAAGATTTGATTGGTGTGTATGTGAAGATTAGCCATAGTATTAAAAATAGAATGCCTATCATTCTGTACTGGTGTGACTGAGAATACTAGTGTGTGACAAATAGTGGTTTAACTTAGGTTCTCCACACTCCAAAATGATGGATAGAATAAGCTTAAATTTTTTTCATGCTATGACCTTCTTTGATCTCACAACCATAACACTGTAGATATTTGTCCTGTGGGTTCTATTCCTTTACTAATTCAGGATTTATGATTTCTTAAGTTTTATTTCTACCAATTTGTGCCAATATTTCTGAAGAGTCAAGTCTTTAAATCAATATTTCTGAAAGTAATTTGGCAGGATTGTAAAGCTAAAATTAAGTAAAAAGTACATTCATTCATTCAACAAATGCTTTTGAGGTTTAATTAGTTTCAAGCTACTATGCTACTTACTGTCTTATATCCCAGTTTTTCTGCATTAATCTTTGTCAAGCTATACATGTCAAGGAAATCACACTTAAATACTTATTTTCCAAATGAATAGAATCACAAAATTATATAATTCCAAAGTGGAATTGAAGAAATACTCTCTTAAATTTCATTGATAAATATTTCCTAGATTCTTTGGGGGCAGGGAATTGGATGTTGAAGAGAGAGAGAAGAGAGAGAGAGAGAGAGAGAGAGAGAGAGAGAGAGAGAGAGAGAGAGAGAGAGAGAGAGAGAGAGAGAGAGAGAGAGAGAGAGAGAGAGAGAGAGAAGAGAGGAAGGGATGGAGGGAAAGGAAAAAGAGGGTGGATTGAAATAGAGAAAAATACAGTGGGAGTAATAGATGGAGAAACAGAGAGAGACAAAGACATGCAGACATAGAAAGAGGGAGACAGAGAGAGAAACAGAAACAGTAAAAGAGGGAGAGAGAGAGAGAGAAACGAGAGAGAGAAAGACACAGAGAGAGAGAGAGAAAGACACAGAGAGAGAGAGAGAGAGAGAGAGAGAGAAGGAAAGAGAGAGAGAGAGAGAGAGAGACAGACAGACTAAGAGAGAAGTTTGCAGAACATAACAAACAAAGGTTTCTGGAGCTTTTTTGTGTTTTTTGTGTCTTGGACCATTTAATTTAAGCAGGCTAGGGAAACCTATAGACCACTTCGATTCACGTATACAAATAGTTGAAGGAAATCTTAATTCAGTTAAACATATATTTTTCACCAACTAAGTTTATTGACTCCATAAAATCTAGCCATGACTCCCCTTGACAATCCTTGGAGCCCAGGTAAAGAACCCCTACGATAGATAATAAAAGCAATTTTTTACTATTAGGAAAATATATTTCAAAGCTTTGCTGCTTCAGCCCACTAAATGTCTCTGTATTTCAACTCTAAATGGTACCAGTAGAATACCTTTCAAATAGCTTCATTTCTTACATATTAGAACCAGTTCAATTCAGTTCTGCTGCATGCACTCATACACACACACACACACACACACACACACACACACACACACACACACACAGCATGTCCGTATTTGCTATGTTCCAGGAACCTTGCTAAGCACTAAGAACACAAAGACAAAAATAATAGCATGAACATACATAAGTAAATATAGGAATATATAATATTATATAAATTCATTTTGTAGGGGAGACAGTGCTAACAGCTCAATAAATCAGGAACATATTTTCTATCTGCTTTTCAATATTCTTTACAAAACTCTCATCTGATTGTTACTCGTACTTTTAATTTCCTCATGTCAATCTTCTCTCAGTACCAAAGGCTTCTGAGTCTCTTTGCCTCTATCAATTTCTAGATTCACTTTTGTGCAAACCCAGCTAAATGGTGCAGTGGATGGAATGTCAGACCTGGGATTGGAAAGTCCTGAGTTCAAATCCAATCTCAAATACTTAACAAGTTGTATGATCCTGTGGGCAAGTCGTTTAACCCTGCTTGACTCAGTTTCATCATCTGTAAAATTATCTGGAGAAGGCAATGGTAAATTACTATAGTATTTTTGGAAAGAAAATCCTAAAATAGGTGTCACAAAAACTCAGAAAAAACTGAAAAGACTTGATAATATATATATATACATATGCCTATGTGAATACATATTGTGGAAAGGAAACTAGACTAACAGTTGGTGGGGGAAGGGGCTTGTCAAGAATTTTGGAAAAAAAGAATTCAATTGGAGTTGTCAGAGAAGTTTCAGAGAAGTTGGGCCTGCATACATTTCAAAAGCCTGTGTGACTGTGAAAAGTAACCATTTTGAGAGCAGTGCTGAGTGCAACTAATCTGCCTAGTGATACCACACCCAAAAGAAACCACTCCTCCTGAAGGGAGGAGGCAACTCTTAAAGGGCCAGACTTAAAAACATTTTTTCTGTTGCAAAAAGACTTTTCAAGATATAAGACGGCAAAGAAACTATTACTTGCCATGGGTTATCTAGCCTGGATTGGATATTTCTTTTATATGTTTTACAACTTATTTTTTGTCAAGATTCCAGATTACATTTTTTTCTGCTTAGCATCTATTAAAGTTTGCAATGGTTGATTATAAGTATGTATCACTTGATTTCATTCATTTCCACATATGCTGGAGCATCATTCTTTGTAACCCAATTATACTATGCTCTAAAAAAAAAAAAGGTGTGCATCTAATTTATGGAAAAAAAGGAAAAGACAATAAAATGGCTGTGATGATTTTAGCCATGAAAGAGGAGATGATGCAACTAAAGCAAGTGATGAAGCAACTGAGTGAAGAGAAGCAATGTGGCAAAGGTATTAACACACAACAAGACATACCTAAAATTAACAATGTAGTTCAGGGAGAAAATACAGATGGGGCTGATGGTGGAATACCAATAGTGCCACCAAGAGATCAAATAAGCCTATATCCAGATAGTGGCATAATTCATATGAAAACACATAAACCATTTACAACAGCTGACACAGAAAGTCTGAGAAAAGGATGCCTTCCTGGTTTTCAGAACCGATGAGATGTTTGAAAGAATTTAAAAGAGCAATTAGGCTTTATGATCCAGATTTCCAGGACACTGAAATTCTTCTCTCAGAATTATTTTCAAAAAGGGAGGAACAACAATTCATTGAGGAAACTAGAAACAATTCAAATTTAACAGCATGGCCAGAGGAAGGAAAAGACTTAGAGTTATCTAATAATGAAAATCTACGTTACCTAAGAAAGGCCAGAGAAGATCTATTAGAGGCAATGAAAGGTTTTTCAAAAAGACCAGATACTTGGGGATGATTTGAAAACTTGAGACAAGAAAGTGGGGAACATCCATCAATGTTCCTTGATAGAGTGATTGAAGTAGCAGAGGATGTGCTTGGATTTGAAAATTTAACTGTCAAAATCTCCAACACATAAGGAGACAATTTGTGAAAGGTAGTAACACACTTATTAGATAACATTTTAACCTTCAATGCCCAGATTGGGAAACACTAAGTCTGGAAGATTTAAGAAAAACCACAACTTACATATTTTCAGGTCATAAATAAATCCTAGAGGAAAAGGATGAAATAATCAAAGAGCTTAAAGCCAAGCTCAAGGAGGCAAATAGCACAAGTAAACATAAAGAAATTGAAAAAATAAAAAAATCTAGCCACTCTGAAATCATACAAACCCACAGGAAATTACGCACAAAGCAATCAAAGGAGAAATGTACCCAGATGTTTCCTCTGTGGAAAAATGGGTCACATGGTTCGAGACTGTTATTTAAAGGCACAATTATTCCAAGCTAATAACAAACAAAGTTTCTGGAAAAGCAACGTAAAGTATAGCAGCAATAATACACAAACAAATACAAAATGTTGTGAATGTAATTGCAAGAATTCATTGCAAGCACCAAGTTTAGAAACCATGGGGAGATACATCCAACAAGGAGCGAAACCACATTATTTGCAAGTAGTCTCAGGTACTGCCAAACAAACTCAGTTATGAAGCCAGGTGCATGGGGTAACATCAAAAAGGAAAAATGGGAAAGGAAATGGGAAAAATGAAAAGGAAGGAGACTGCATGCAGATAGAATTGGGGGTTCCAACAGCACAAAAATAAAACTAAAGAACAGACAGAAGAAGAAATCCAATTAGATAATGATGTAAAAGAGATTAAAGAGAAAATTTTTGGAACAATGGAACAAGCTACAAAGAAAGAGGAAGAAACAGAACTGGCAACAGTCTGTAATACACAAACTGCAAATGAATTAATTGAAGCACATGAGCAAACAACAGAAGGGTCCAATGGGAAGAAAAATGCAATAACAGAGAACATTCAAATTAGCAGACCTCCTGGAGACAATGACACTGAAAGCAGGGATGATATTACAAAAGAAAATACCAATGACATAATAGAAAAGTCAACCTTAAATCCTTATGCAGAAGAATTCCAACCAATAGTAACTGCACAAGAAAAAGCAAACACAAACATTATTATGCCATCCTTAAATCTCCATAATAATGCAATTCCCTTGCAAAGTCATGATGGATTGCAAAATGAATGTTCAAAGCAACAAGAAAAGTTTGTAGTGGAAGAACCAAACTGGGATATGATAGCAGATCCACAGGAAGGAACAAATACACAAAAAACAAATTTATCAGCACATAACACAGAGTTACAGCATACTAATAGGCAAGAGCTTGCAAAAGACTTAGGGAATGTAGAAATCACCAAGCAAGAGTTAGGGCAAGACACAAATCACTATATTCAATAATGTTTGATTCAGAAAATGAAAAAGACCAAAGACCTTATGAATATATCAAACTTTACAATCAAGATCACAAAGCTTTACAAGCGGGGGAGACAGATGATTTCATTAACAACTCAAATCAAGAAAAAACAATCCAGTCAGAAGAGTTACTTAAGGACATTACTACACAATCTCATTAGAAGAAATTCTGGCAGCATTGGAAGTCAAGAATTACCAAGAACTTTGTGAAAAGTATGAGGAAGTGGATAGACACTAAATTAGCAGTACAACAAAATCATATACCTGATAGAAAACAAAGAGAAGAAGAAGCAAACATCGTTATGATCCTATCACATCTTCTCTTACATAGAACTTCTCACAAACTAGACTGTCAATTAACAAAACATCTACAAGATTTACAAACAAGAATAGCAGAGTTGCATGAAATGGGTTTGATACAACAAACAGTACCCCTGGATTACAATTTGCACAACATCAAACCAGGAGACATAGTATACTTAAAAATTTTCAATAGAAAATTGGCTACAGACATAAAATGGACTGGACCACATGAAGTATTGCTTACTACCCCAACAGCTATAAAAGTTGCAGGGAAAGACTCATGGTTTCACTGTTCTCACTTGAAACCAGAAAAAAGTCTAAATCATTGTAACAGACATAGAAGATAATTAGACAAAAGATAGTGCTGGGAAATGAAAACAAAAACTGATTGACATTAAATATACAACTTAAAAATAATAATGACACATAATGTTCAAGATAATTTTCCAGCCCAGAGAAAAAGTAACCCAGAGAAAAAGCATCCCAGAGGAAAAGATTTTAAACCAGCCTAGAGGAAAATCATCAAGCAATGCTGCTAGAGAAATGAAACTAAGAAAAAAGCTGAAATGGACAGCTAAGACTTTTGTTTATATAAGAAGAGGACAGATAGAAAATGAGACTTCTATGTAAGACTGAGTGTTTTGAAATAATAAAAAAAGTAATTTCACATAATAGGGAAATAGTATGCAAAACTACATAACTTGGAAGAAAGAAGAGATCCATCAGTCATCATGAGAAGTGGAAATCTGAAGAAACTTGATAAGTATTAATACAACACATCACTATTAGACACAAAACACAAAATCACAAACTGACATATTGAGAGACCTTGTTTAAATAAACAAGTGTCTGAAATTGCATTTATTGCAAAATGTAAATATTTGTATAGTTAGTTCCATAAGGTCTTAGGCAAAAAGAAAGATCAACAGATATTTCTATTTGACTGACATCATGATGGGGAACAATGTATATTGTTGAATTATACGTAAATAATTTCTATAAATAATGTATTTGTTTTAGTTAATTTAGAGTAAGTAGTATTAGGACTAAGATTCAAATTTCTTGTAATAGTTTTGTTCAAATATTTATTCTAATGAATTTATTTTAAAGCCCTAAAACTACCCTTACCCAAATCTTCCTGCTAAGAATTCCTTAGAGGTGATTTAGTAAATTGGTAACTATAATATAAATAAGTGACCTTGGGAAGGTCACAACAACAAAAAAAGGGGACGATTGTGGAAAGGAAACTAGACTGACAGTTAGTGGGGGAAGGGGCAACTGTTAGTAACAGTTGGGTCTTGTGACTAGCACTTCCTTCCTGCCGGGAGTGGCAGTTGGGTCTGGTGACTAGCTCTTCCTTCCTGCTGGATTTTACTTCCTTCCTGGTGTGAGAGGAGGGAGGAGCTTATTCAGCCCAGTCTGGAGTGGCGTGCCTCTTCTTGGTTCTGCCCAAAGATTCAGGCCCAATCACTTCTGAAGATAAGAACTGTTCTTGTTTATTTTCTGTCTTCTGCTAAGATTCTGAAATTAGCAAAACTAGCACCGATGAAGGGAGTGGGAGAAACCCTCTGCCAGCTAGTGGGCCCTGGCCTCAGCTCCAAAAGCTGAGGAAGACTCCAACTTTATTTAGGGACCTCCCTTGCTCCTCCTTCCTGATATCTCTCAATCCCTACTGGTTATTAAACTTTATATTATTTGAACTCTCAGTCAGATAAGTGGACTATCTTTTCGGGGCGCAGAGGGAACTAAACATCAGTTCAGTCATTCAACAACAAACAGTCCTTATCGGACCCCTGCTGCTTTCTCTCGGCAAGGGGCATCTCTCTCCTTTGCTTCACCAAGCAATATAATCTCTCACCTCAACTCCTCCATACCCTGCTACAAACCTCCCATTATCCCCTGTTTTTTCAATCCCACCATCCTTTCAAAATAAATATTACAATATATACTGGTTTCCCATAGCAATCATATCATGTACCTAGAGAACTGATCTTATAGTCAGGAAAATTTGGATCCAAATTCTCCTTATGCCATTTCCTGGCTAAATGACATTTAATCCCTCATTGTCCTAGAAAATTCTTTGACTATTAATGTCAGACCTGATAAATTGATAGAGGAAGTTCTTCTCTGATATCCCTTAATACAAAAACCAAAACAAAACATAGGTTAGAAAATAAAGCCAATAAAACCTGATTTTTAAACGTATATAAGATGTCATTTTTTCCTAGCATGTATTTGGTTTCTGGTTAACTGAAATTCAACCCTGATGCCTTATATTGTCATGTAGATGATCAAAGGTCTCAAACACTTCCAACAAAAACAGAGTTTTGCAGGGGTTCACAGAGGTCTGCTAAGATAGATTTGAAGAATATGCAATAATAGAAATAGTCATTTGATAATAGTATCTGTCATTTGAGGACCAGACAACAACAGAATCCAGAGACTCTTCAATGGAACAATGGCAGCCAGATAGTAAAATCATATAGCCAAATCAGCTCATAAGAAAATCTGCTGGGGTAGCTAGATGATTAAGCAGATTGAGAGCCAGGCCTTGAGTCAGAAGGACCTTGGGTTCAAATCTCAAACATTTCCTACATGTGTGACCTGAACAAATAACTTAACCCCATTTTCTTTTCTCTTGTCCTTCTGTCTTAGCATTGTTACTAAAACAAAAATCTAGGGTACAAGAAAAATATATTAAAAATATATTTTAATATGTATTTAAAATATATTAAAACATATTAAAGTTTATTTGTGTGTGTGTGTGTGTGTGTGTGTGTGTGTGTGTGTGTGTGTGGTTGACTGATTTAGGGAGTAGGTTGTGATCTGAGAAATGTTGTGAATGTCCCCACCCTAAATAAAATCACAGAACCCAAAAGTACTGAAATGAGTTAATAGTTTGGCAGCTTTTCTAATCTTTTGCTAAAGAAGCAAGTGTAGAACATGAATGTGTTAAACCTGATAATCCTCCTTAATAAGCCATTATTAAGTATCTTTAATACTGAATGCTTCCACATTTCTATTCTTTTTGAATTTCCAAAATGGGGAATGCTAAAGCTTCAAAACATTGCATTACGCCATTGCATTCATTAGCATGTTTAATGTTTAGAATACTTATTGAAAAGAGTATAACACATCAAAAAGAGTAAAAGTCAGTTGCTTGAAGATACGACAGTTTGCCAAGTATTAGGTTTTATCAGCCCAAATGCCATTACATTTTTTTTTTCTGAAACTATTTACTTGTGATCTAGGGTTTACATTTTCTGCAAGGCTCATTAAGTAAATTCTTGGTTATTTAAAAGAATGAGAGCATAAATTAGAGAAGAAAAGTTTTCACAGAGTAAACAACCTTTCAGATCCTTTTTCAAGACTTGGGAAGATTTTCATTCATGTGGTGCACCTTCTAAAGCTGTCTTTTCTCAAGGAGGGCAGTTTGCTATGATGAAACTCATACTCCACCAATGGAGACCAAAGATTTAGTTCTGGGAAGCACAGTGGATAGAGTTCCAGGACTGGAGTCAGGGAAGATGAGTCTTCCTGAATTCCATTCTGGCCTCATACATTTACTTTGTGATCCTGGGCAAGTCACTTAACCTCATTTGTCTCACTTTCCTCCACTATAAAATGAGCTGGAGAAAGACATGGCCAACCATTCCAACATCTTTGCAAAAAAAACTGCAAAAGGGGTCACAAAGAATCAAGCATAACCGAAAACAATTGAACAACAGAAAGCATCACCACGTATTAGACAATTGACCTTGATTAAGGACCTTCAAGTTCCTTAACTTGTTTCAGCACTACAAAGTGAGAAATCAGAACTCTATTAATTGAACCTAAAGCATTTTAAATATAGCTATTCTGTTCATGAACTTACTAGACATTAGTTCATTTGTTTTATAAACACAGAAATGAAGCGACCTCTCTCATCAGAGACTTACATTATATCAGGGAAAACAACCTGTTTACAGTTAAGAAGATATAAGATATGGGCGCAAATAAATATAGTTGTCAAGATAGAGAAAGTTGGAGAAGCAAGAAAGGCCAGGAAGGAAGTAGCTTAAACTGATCCTTGAAGGGGTGATGGGCATTCAAGGTCAACCTCTGCAAAGACATAGGGACAAGGGTAGGAAATCATGTACGAAAAGAAAGAAGTAGGTCAATTCACATAGGAACTAGAATGTTTGAGTAACACTTAATCAGCCTGGAAAAATAAACTGGAACCAGATTGCAAAGGATATTAGGAAGCAGATGAACAAGCTTATATTTTATCCTAGAAGCACTGGAAAGCAATTGAAGTTTCTGGAGCATGGAAATGAAAAACCTGTACAGTTTAGGTAGATGTCTACTATTGGTATTATCTGTATCTGCTTCTTAATGCCCTTCCTCCAACTCTTAGATTGTCACACGCATGGGGAATATGGATGAGTGGGACAGGAGACTGGATTCGGGGACATCACTTTCCAGCTTATTGCAATGGTCAAAGTGAGAATCACTAAGGACCTAAAAGAGTGTGGCTGCTGTATGAATGAAAGAAATAATATGAGATGTAGATTGTGAGTTCCTTGCCTCTTTTTGAATCACAAGAGCTTTTCATAGCACCTAGCATGTTGCGCTTAATAAATATTTTTGATTGACTGATTGAGATAATATAAGATTCAACAAACTGATTAAGGATTTGAGGGTGACTCTGAAAGGACATTACATGACCGATAAAATTAAAGTGACTTAAGTTAGAAGAGGAGTAGTTTTAGGAAGAAAGATGAGTTCTCTTTGGAGCACACATGTTTCACTTGAGATGTCCAGGGGCAAATCCAGGAAGAATATTTGGAAATAAGGGATTTCATATGTAAATATTGAAATAATCTGCATAAACATGATAACGGAATCCTTGGAAGTCGATGGTTTATCTGGGCATAAGTGTGGAAATAAAAAAGGACTCAGGACAGAACTCTGGTAAAACTTCAAGCATAAGGGACAGGACATTGATCATAATTCTGCAGAGGAAACAGAGAAGGATCAGTCATGAAGGTAGGAAGAAACCCAAGGAAGAGTTTACCATTATTATCCAACCCAAAGAAAAATAATCATCCCATTAATATTTACATTTCCAATAGTTTATGTAAGCAATTAATCTATACCTTTTTAAAATGAAACATGCCTCATATTCTCTTATGTCTTATATGTTCATATATAAGTTCATATAACAATAATGTGTTAATAGGTTCAGTATTTTTGGAAGGGCTACTTGAAAATCATGAAAAACTCTTTCCTCCCTGAATTTCTGCGAGTATCCTCCGCTATGATATTATTAATAACTTTATTATTTATTTCAACAAATAGTTGACAGAAGGAGGGATATAGACATTGACTGCAATAATTTCATTCAGCAATTTAACCTTGCTGCAATGATAAAAACAAGATTTGAAAAATACTGTCTTATTTGTCAATGGATCTATCAACATGCATTTATAATAACTTACAATACCCTTATTCAGTACCAAATGCTACTGACAAAAAAAAATTGATAGCTAAGGATAATATTTAAGAATGTAAGTTAGTTTCTTTAGTCTTACAGAGAGTGCAAGTGGAAGAGTATAAGCATTATCATCTTATGAAATGGAGAGATGCAATGGGAGTAAAGCTCATCTAAAGACCTTGACAAAAGACCCCACTAAGCAAAATCATTCAGAGGTCTTTTAAGGAGTAAACTGGAAAGAATGTAACAATCAGAAGAAATATGGATTTTTTTGAAAATAACAAACTTTTCAGTATCAAGGACAGCAAAACAACTATACTTTGACTCTAATATATGCTTCAAGAAATGGTTTTGAGAGAACAAGATGAGAAGACCATCTAGATTGGATGAAGTAATTTTAGGAGAGAACTTTGCTGCACACAATTGTGAGGGCTTTAAAGGATCAATTTACAAAGTATCTGAAGGAGAGGAAAATAATAAAACTGTAAGAAAAATGTCAATCAATATGATTACTCTCTTGTTCCTTGTCAAAGACTACCAGGTAATAATAATCAAATTCCAATATATATGCTTAATTTTATATAGATACAATTCTTATTAAAATAATGTAAATGCACATTGAGTTTTCTTGAAAAAGGACCAATCTGAACCAAAGGGTCTTTTTCAAGTAACATTCCATAATAGATTACATCTTTTCTTATTATGTGAATGACTAAAGAGATTATACAAGATTCTACTGTGCTTAATATTCATTGGATATTTTTAAAATTTAGAATTTCAATTGGATTTTTTTCAGATTTGACCTGATAAGGCCAAAAGTTGTCTTAAAAGCACTTTTCCAACTGTGTCTCTTCTATACATACATGAAAATTTGGGACAGTACTTGAAAGACACCAAAGAAATAACCTTTTTTAATGTCCCCTGGTTATTAATATCAAATGAGAAATAAAGCAGGCAGGTGCATAGGTATTCACCACTATCAGGAAGCAGATCCAGCAAAAAAAAAATACACAGCTTAAGAGGACTTCGTTATAGACAATAAGACCCTTCAGATGTCTTTTTTGCAGAGGGAATTGTACTGTTCCAGGCAAGCCCTGAAACATTGCAGAGCTCCATGCATGAGATCTATAGCCACTCAAATGAATTCACCTAAAACCACTCACACCAAAACACACAGAAAAAAATGCAAAATGTTCATTATCTACATTATACCAAGTACTTCTGTGGATTGCCTTCAACACTACTCCATCTGTGAACTTACCATCTTTATGAGACCACCACAAATGGACAAAGACTTTCACCCAGAATTAAATAGGAAGGGAGAAGGCTGGACTAGGTTGCTTTGGGGAAATTTAAATTATTTTAACACTATAATTTTTTTCCCCATGAAACAAAGATCTTCTTAATATTAACATCTAATGGTAATCTTGTCTGTATCAGAGAATATCGTGGTCCCTAAAGAATTAAAGTGAATAATATTCATAAGGTATAGAGAGTTGCATGACAGATGTGAGAAGGATATTAACAAATAATCAAAAAGAACAATGAGGTTGAACCAGAGTTCAGGATGTCATCAAAAAAACATGTGACAGAAAATGAAGACAAGTTGATGCTGACAGTGCTCCTGGGCACTACTAATACCTTTCCAATATTACAACACAGCATGGAAGTCCCCCACCTCAGGATTTGAGGTGGACCCTCCTCAGGCAATTCATGTTCAGACATACAGAAATCTCATAAGATGGACTGAAATTTGTATCAGAGAAGAGAATGTTCACATGGATGAGATCATTGACTCTTTAGAGCATTTTTAATATTTAAGATCAAAGATGTCAAACATCCCAGAGACACATTTCCTGAGTATGGTC
Organism: Monodelphis domestica; assembly: GCF_027887165.1. NCBI lineage: Eukaryota > Metazoa > Chordata > Mammalia > Didelphimorphia > Didelphidae > Monodelphis > Monodelphis domestica. The sequence continues at coordinate 122,475,362 of NC_077234.1, read as the reverse complement.
AGAACCAGATTAAAATGCAGTTGAGAAATATTTAATTAACTAAGTAAAATGTAATAAAATGAACAATATTATTTATTAAACTAAGTCAATATGCAAATGCATATGTATGGATTAATGGTCCCCATTTCTAACTTAATTTGACACCATTACACTAGATTATTAAAAGAAATACTATCTGGAACAAAGATTGATGAAGGTTCCATTGAAATCCTCAATGTGGAGATCATATCTAAAGTGATATATTCAAATATGAGTTTATGATTTTAGGAACAACATTGACAAACTATGAAGTGTCTGCAGTAGAAGACCCACAGTGGAGAGGAAAACTTTTATCATTTAATATTAGGGCCAATTAAATAATTCTTTAAGAAGATTCAGGGGAGAGGTCAGCTGGGTAGCTCAGTGGATTGAGAGCCAGGCCTAGAGATGGGAGGTCCTGGGTTCAAATCTGGCCTCAGACACTTCCCAGCTGTGTGACCCTGGGCAAGTCACTTAATCCCCCCATTGCCTAGCCCTTACCACTCTTCTGCCTTAGAACCAATTCACAATATTGATTCCAACATGGAAGGTAAGGGTTTTTTTAAAGCAAATAAATAAGGAAGATGTAGGGGAATAAGTGATTGCTGTCTTCTAGCGAAATAAAATGAAATAGCATATTTAATTACTTTGCAAACTTCAAAGCATTGTATAAATGTTAGAAATCATCACCATTTTTCTATATTTAATGAACCATATCCACATAGAGTCTAGATGTGTTTTTTTTTTTCAACTTAGAAAAATCACATACAGAAACTATCTGTCCTGATGCAAATGAACAACTGAGATTATGGTGAAAGTGAAGTAATGTGACTTTGTACTAACAAGGAAGGACTAGAAGCCACTTACTCTGCACATGCTTTCTAATAACTATTATTACCCACTTGACCAGCATTTTAGCCAATACCTCTCTAGCATTTTGCTGGCTTGTGTTATTTTTTTTTAAACCCTTACCTTCTGTCTTGGAGTCAATACTGTGTATCAGTTCCAAGGCAGAAGAGTGGTAAGGGCTAGGAAATGGGGGTCAAGTGACTTGCCCAGGGTCACACAGCTGGGAAGTGTCTGATGCCAGATTTGAACCCAGGACCTCCCATCTCTAGGCCTGGCTCTCAATCCACTGAGTTACCCAGCTACCCCTCTGGCTTATGTTATTAATGATGTTGCTTCCCCAGCCATGTGCTACCTTACATTATTGGTCTCCTTTATAAGTCTTGAAATCTCTCAGACTTGTGAATGTTAAAAATTTCCCCATCAGGGAATTATTAATTGGAACAAATTCCCTACTGAGAAATATTCCTCATTTTGATGTGAGAACTCGCCAGGATCAGAAATGGGAGGACCTCTACTCCAACCGTACTTAAGACTGCTTTAGGGGAGAAAACTCCTTGCTAAACAAAAGAAAGTACTTGGATCCATGCTTATGGTGGGGCAAGGAGTTCTTTGAGCCAGGCCTGTTTTTAGAATTGATACAATGAGATGCTAGGTACCTAAAAGGGTCGGGCAAGTTTTGTCTTAATAAGATTAGTTGACTCAGCTGTGTTTTCACTGGTTCAGACTTACTGAGGAGATTGGTTGACTTAGCAGGAATTTAGATGGGCAGTCCTTTGGAAAGCGTCTACAGTGATTGGTAGATGTAGGGACTTCGGGGAGGTGACATGGGAGAAAAACCCCTATATAAGAAAAAGCAGAATCTCTTGGGAGACAATCCTTTTGGGAAGAGCCTTTTGGAGGATCTCTGATGAGGATTGCTTGGGAAGAATCTCTTGAGAGAGGCTCTGGAGAAGGGAAGCTCTTGGAGGACAATCTCTAAGGATGTCTCGCTGGAGCTTCTCTAAGGGGACTCTGTCCCTCTGGAGGCTCTGGAGAGAGGCCTTTTGGAACAGTCTCTGGCTGGAAGGCTCTCTGGTGAAGTCAGCTGAGATGGAGCTGGCCTGGTGTCACTAGAATCCTTGCTTAGACAGACCTTGTGGTGAGTGTTAAAAGACTGACTGACTGATTCTCTGAAGACTCAGGTCTAGGCCATATTGGCTTGAGGCCCTTCATAATTATTCCTTTCCTACTCTTTCTCTCTTTCTCTAATTCCTCATTATATTATTAATTAAAAATCTCTATAAACCCCAGTTGACTTGGGTATTTGAATAATTGGGAATATTTCCCTGGTGACCACCTTATATTTGATTTAAAAACCAAGACACTGTAGTGAAACATATTTTCTGCGGTCAAATTTACTCACCCTCTCTTATATCTATCACAATTTATATCTTCCACCATTTTAACTCACTACAGTTTATGGGCTTCACTATTTTAAATCTCACACCTTCAGCACACTACTTTTCCTATTAATAATGTTTTCAATTGGACAGCTGGATGGCTCAGTGTATTGAGTCAGGCTCAGAGACAGGAGGTCCTGGGATCAAATCTGGCCTCAAACACTTCCTAGCTGTGTGACCCTGGGCAAGTCACTTAACTCCCATTGCCTAGCCCTTACTGCTCTTCTGCCTTAGGATCAATACACAGTATTGAGTCTCAGATGGAATGTAACGGTTTTAAAAAATGCCTTCAATCCTGTCATCTCCTGTTCAGATGAACTGAGTGTGTCCAACAGCTGGAACTCCCCCTGCACCTTACCTTAATAATTCAGTGATCTGGGATCTCATAAATTTGATTATTCCCTCTAATCATTCAGATCATAACTTCTTTATGGCCCTAGCTACACATAAGGATGGTTACATACTAGATCTTCCAATTATTCTTGGATGTCCTACTGCTCTAATTAGATATTCTAATATCTCCCTATGTAATCATAAATGGCTATCATTCAATCTCTCCTGGTGTCTCACCCTTCCTAAACTCATCCTTTGCCCTCACTGACTTCCCTCTACCAATGCTCCAAGTTTTGCCTTTACTCTGAGTTCAATTTCTTCTCTTTCCATTTTCAATCCAATAATTTGCCATTTCAACTTTACACTGCCCTCTGCTTTTGATCTCCTTGGCTTCTGGTCCCATCTATTGTTCTTCCTTTGCCAAAATTAAGCCTTGAATCAATCTCATCATTTTCCAGTTCTATTCCTATTCACAAATATGTTGAATGTTCCTAGGGAAAGTCTTGCAACCTTGCTGACTGTGTACATTACACATTCATGTAATTAAACTTCAACTGGACACATTGCTTTAAGGCATTTCTTTTATTCTTCCTTAATCATTTCCCATCTTATTCCCCACAGACACTATTCCAAACTTTCTCTTTTTAGGAGGCATTCTAGGAGGCTTGAAGAGAAAGAGCTTGCCTATTATTTTACTGAGAAAATAAAGGCCATTTGAGTTGAGCCTCCTCTTTTTGCCCTCTTTTCATTTCAAAATCCTTTAATATATCATTGAATCTTCTTTCCAATGTCTAATAGAGGATTTTTACTCTTTTTTTCCCATGGCAAACACCTGTTCATGAATACTGAGTCTCATCCCTTCCCATTTTTTTCCTAGCAGATTGCAACTTCAATTATTCCCTCTTTCAAATTGTAAGCCTCTCACTATTATTTTACTTCACTACTGCTTTCAAATATGCTTTTCTCCCTATCCTTAAAACAGACGACAGAAATGTTTACCAGAACCTACTGTGCCCTCAAGGTTTTGTCATTTGCCTTCTTCCCTTTCTAAGACAAACTTGGAAAAAAAGTGTATTGCTTGCTGCCTCCACTTTTCTTCTTGCTCACTCTTTAATTCTTTGCAATTTGGTTTCTCAACTCATTACTCAATTGAAACTGCTCTTTCCAAAATGGCCAATGACTCTATAGTAACAAATAGAATGATCTTTTCTCAGTCCTTATTTTTCCAGAGCCTTTTTCATTTGATACTGTTGACTATAAACTCCTCATCAACTTTCTCTTCTCTTCTTTTGTAATATTAATCTCTACTGATTCACTTTCTACCTCTATGATCACTTCCTCTCAGTTTTCTTTGCTAACTCATCTTCCGTATTACATTCCTCTAACTGTGAGACTTGATGTAGGGTCTGTACTAGACTCTCTTCTTTTCTCTTCTCACTCCATCCATTCCCTCTCTTCTTATCTTCATCAGTTTCCACTGTTACTGACATCTCAATACAAGAGACTCATGTGTACATACCTGTAAGTATTTATATTCAGCTCCAGTATTTCCCCTGAACTTTCATCTTGAATCACCAAGTGCCAATAATAGATTGTGATATTTCCAAATAGGTATCAGAGAAACATCTCAAACTCAACATGCCAAAGTGACCTCAATTCTGTCTTCTCCCTCATTCTCTGTACCAAATGAATTGCCAAATCTTTCTATTTCTATTTCTACATCTCTCACTTCTCACTGCTTCTTTCCACTTGGCACCTTAGTTCAGGTACTACTCACTTCTCTCCAAAATTATTACAAGAGCCTACAAAATACTTTCTCTGCCTCATCTCATCATCTGATTCCCTTCAATCATGAACTTGAAAGGCTTCCTATTACTTCAAGGACAAACAAACTCCATCCTTTTAGTTTTCAATCCTTAGCAAACCTGTCCCTATTTTTCTGCCCTTTTGGTCATTATTATCCCCCCTTCCACACTCTGTGATGGAGACAAACTGGACTTCTCTTCATTCCTCTAATTTCCAATATCCACACCTTTGCACTGTCTCTGAAGCCCAGAATGAACTCCCTTTTTGTCTATTCCTCTTACAATCTGTACTTTCTTCCGTTAAGATGTAGCTCCTGTACCATCTTTTTTATGAAATCCTTGATCCTCCCTTTTATTTATGGTCCTCCATCTCAAACTCCTTTGTATTTAAAAAAATCTGTATATATTTGTTTTATTTCACTTTATGTTGAAGCCTACATATGTGTTTCTGTGTGCACATACAAACACATGTCTATATCTGCTAGTGACCACCACTAGAATGTAAATTCTATTAAAGTAAAAATCATTTCATTCTTTAAATTTGTATCTCCACCACCTATCACAGTTCAGTAAATAGTGGGCTCCTAATAAATGTGTACTGATTAACTGTTTGATTGATATAAAACTACATAGATTCATGAAGACAATTAGCATGACATTAGCATTAGTTGAAGTGCTAGGCTTTAAGTCAGGAAACTTAGGTTTGTTTTTCATCTCAGACTTACTCTATTGACTATCTTTATTAACATATTTTAGCCTCAGTTTCCTCATCTATAAAATACAATCAAATAATGTTTACACTAGGAGATCATGGATTGAGAGCTGGGAGGGACCTTCTCAGTCATTTAGTCCAGCACTAATATTATAAATAAGACAGAGGACCAGAGAGGTTCAGTGGTCACACAGGTGGTACATGACAAAATTAGGGCATTAAACCAGGGCATCTGCCACTAAATGCAGGGTCCACCCTCCCCCATATTTCATAAACTTTTGAAGAAAGGACGATCTATCCTTAAAGCACTATGTGTGTATAAATTATGTTATAGTGCAAGTATTAAAGATAGTAAAATTAGAGATCTTTAATTACTTATCTTATTTATTTCTCCCCACACTCAGAAATCATTGAGAATGTTTTTAGTATTTTATTTATGGTTAGTTCTATGCCTTGAACAGCATGAGAGTTACCTACTTTACTGCTGATTATTTAGTGAGCCACTGCTTTTGTGGTAGCAAATATTAGCTACCATGGGCATTAAATAAATCACCACCATCATTAGCAATGAATATTTATTAAGGGCCACCATGCCCTTGAGATGTTTATAATCCAGTTCAGGAAAGACAAATACAGAAATATATCAATTAAGAATATACAAGCCCATATATACATTACAAGAACATAAATGAGATGGAGCCTGTGACTTTCATGGAGTAAAAACTGATTAATATGATAGTGGTATATTTACCACACTAAATAAATCAAAATAATTATTATTTCTTATTCTACATCTTATAACCATTCTTTTCCTCTAAAAGGAACTTTAAAAAGATAATTTAATAGGCAAAACAAAGCCTATTGTTTTTCCTCTGATTTCATGAATTTCAGATTTTGAACACTAATCATACTTATGCAAACTTGATTATAAAAAATATAGGAAATTATTTCCATTTTTCCATTCTTATATATTCTTTAGATCCCTATTATTTGGAATGAGAGAAGATGAAAAGATCAGAAAATTGTGATTACATGTAATGTGAATGAAAGAAAGGGGCAAAAAATTGAAATACTAGAAATGCCATTAAACTAGAAGTTGTCAACAATATCTACTATGTATGGGGGCAGCAGGGTAGCTCAGTGGATTGAGAGCCAGGCCTAGGGAGGTCCTAGGTTCAAATCTGGCCTCAAACACTTTCCAGCTGTGTGACCCTGGGCAAGTCACTTGACCCCCATTGCCTAGCCCTTACCACTCTTCTGCCTTGGAGCCAATACACAGTATTGACTCCAAGATGGAAGGTAAGGGTTAAAAATAAATAAATAAATATCTACTGTGTGTCAGGTAGGCACCATGCTGTGAATGAACTTATGAAGGAGGCAACCTCCTCTCCCCAAATTGTTCCTACTCTCAAGAAACCCATTAATATAATGGAGGAGACAATAACTAAGTAACAATGTATGAAAAGAGATGTACTAGATACATTAGAGATAAGCATTCTAGAGATAAGATTTCTGGATCTCTCTCCCTAACTAGCTCTTTAATTTGAGGCTAGTCATTTTCTCTCTAAGAACCTCAGTTTATTCATTCATAAAATGGCAAGGGTGGATTCCAAGATAAAGATAAAGATCCCATCCAGATATAAATCACAATTACTTTCAAAATTTAAATTGGTTGGTAGGTTGCACAAATACTGTTTATTTGCACTAATAAAGAGTTCAAATTAAAAAATATCAAAAAGTTAATGAGTGATTCTTGAATGGCCAACAATATCTAAGCCACCTTCAGACTGGCCCCCTCATAACAAGCAGCCTTCTAGAGATAAAACCATAATAAAAACAATATTCCTGTTGCTCTTGGAAAGAGTTATCAATCTAAGCCCCTATGCTCTGCACTAATTTTCCAAGCCAAAATGCCATCACTTCTCATATGGGATAACTTCCTCTAATGGAAAATAAGAAGCAATTGAGGTTGTGACTTTCCCTGGATCACACAGCTAGATAAGGAAACCGATTAGGGAATTTTTCATTGATCATACAATGAAGAACTATCAGAAGTGGCATATAGACCTAAACTTCCCTTAATTTGATATCTAATTTATTTCCATAGTATTAACACATTTCCATGATTTCCATTAACATTTCCATGATATTAACACATCTGTTTCTGGTAGAATATTAAAGGATGATGGGTATTTTGCTTTTTAACATTTTTAATTTATTTTATATATATTATAACATATATATATATATATATAATTAATTTAAGACAAATATATATCAATAGCATCTTGCTATTTAAAAGAGATAATATCTATGTGTACCTCCTAGTATGTTTTAGTAAGATAATACAAGATACTTAAATCTGTAGAATGTATCTCAGAGATATTATAAGAATCATCTTGAGAGGGCATCTATAATGGATTTTGTAGACCTGAAAACACTACATAACTGTAAATAAATTCCAGCATAATAAGAGGAAGCCTAGTAGAGAAGAAAAAAAAGTTGAATTTGTAGTCAGTGAACCTGTCTCTGGTGCCTATATATTATTTGTATAATTCTGGGTAAGTCTTTTAACATCTCTGAGCCTTGGGTTTCTCATTTGTAAAATTAGGGGGTTGGATTAAGTGATCTTTAAGATACTAGTTCTAAGCTATGTGAATCAACCTTCAGAGTTGCTTCCATTTTTAAACTTTAAAAAGTGTGCTTGTCCCTCTTTCTCAATTTATTTCCCCCTAAATGGGTTTGCTTTCTAGGGGAGGAGATTCTATTTCAGAAACTGGGACTAAGTGAAGGGACTCACTGGAATGATAGGGATTGATTATCCCAAAAACAACAACAAATTCATCTCTATTCCAGCAGGATATTTTTTTCAGTGTCTTGCATATCTATCTTTTTTTGAGTTACTGTGAGCCTTTTATGTTACCTACCTTTTCCATGGGAATGAAATAAAATCTGTCTTAAATTCTAATTAGCATGTCCTTTAATGCCTGCTCAGTATCCAATGATCTATGTTTATCCACATTTGAGGAAAGATGGGCATATATTCCAGGTGATGATTATAAACCAAAGAGAGACAAAGACTTTTTGAGGGTCAGTTCTTAGTTTTGAATCTATTGTGTTTGAACCTAGAGTCTTGAGGGGCTCTGGATCATAGGGTTATTAAAAGCAATGGACAATTTCCCAAAGCCATCCAACATTCTTTTCTGATTACATTTGAGTTAGCCTCATTGTCATTTTGCTGTGCCTGTCCAAGAGACATGTATTACTAAAAATGAACAAAAAAAAACTTTACATATTGTTTATCCATATTCACAGCACAGTTTTGGACAGAAAACATTTTTCATTTACTATGTAAAGCTATTACCATTTTTAGTAATGAATTTCATTTAGGAAGTTTAAAATTTCTATGGTTTACAGCAATTAATATCACAGGGTAGTCTGAAACTTTTATATCTATATCACAAAAAATATGTAGCTATGTTTTTGAAAGTTTTCATGGGAACAACAAACCTATTGGTTTGATTTTATTTGTTAAATTATATTTGGAAACAATAGGATTCCATTTGTAGCCTAATCTTTTGAATTCATCTGAAATGTTTCCTAAAATATTCTTAGTGTTAGTTTATCTAATTCCTTGAGATAGTCACACAATATTCATTTTTATTGTTTTTTATATAACTGCATCAATTATACTTTATGCTATATCTCTTAGAATTCATTCTTTTTATCTATTCTCATGGACCTATAATTTATATAGCAGGTAGAAGTATGTGAGAACAGGGAATAATAAGGGCTCTACCAAAATATTTTATTATAATTAAAACAGAAAGTTTATATCTTATTGTAAAGCTTCTCTAATATTTATTTTCCTTCGATATGTTTGATATTTATTTCAGTGAGACTACAGCATGTTCTGCTATATTTCCAGTACACTTCTTTCTTTACAAGAGGAGTTGATAATAAATAATATCAGAGTGGTATATTTGTGTCTGTCTGTGTATACATATGTATATATTTATGTGCTTGTGCACCAATGCATGTAGTTGTATTTTATGGGAATTGTTTCTACTGATGATTAATTGTGCATTTATGTCTTATACATTAGGTGTGACAGTACTTGAAGGCCCAATTTATGCTGTTGGAGGTCATGATGGCTGGAGCTACCTGAACACAGTGGAGAGATGGGATCCACAAAGTCAGCAGTGGACCTTTGTTGCAAGTATGTCAATAGCTCGGAGTACAGTTGGTGTGGCAGCATTAAATGGCAAGTGAGTAGGTCATTGTGTTGTCGTTTGAATGTCGTGCATGGCAATTGTGGGTTTCATTCTACTTTTATGACTATCTTTGAGATAAATGGTACTAATTTAAATGTTTTCATTTTTGTCATTTCTGCCTTAATCATCATGGATAAATGATTAATTAAGATGTATTTATTTACATTTTTATGCTTATATTTACATCCTATAATTTTACTATTATCCCTGACCTGGAATACCTTGAACTAAAACCCAGTTCTATTACCCAAAGAATTTTATCTTTTTGGTGGGTTGTTTTGGCCAATCATGCAGTGGATGGTGTTCAAATTTAAGGTTTGGTATAAACAGTTCATTTTGTCCTCAAAACAACATACTTATTCTGTTAACTCAGAATGTATTTGAAGCCTTACATATGCATGTAAAGTGTGAATTTATCCAAAAATGCTAATTCAAGACGACTGTATTGAGAGTATTGCTTTTAGGAATGACAGTAATAATCTGTTTATATCTCATCTTAATCAAATGAATTCAGTTCTATGTATCACATTTCAGGAAGTTATTGATTTAAGCTGAAGGGCATACAAAGAAGGCAACTCAAACAATAAAACCAGTTTAAGGAACTGGAAGTGTTTAGCCTGAAGAAAAGATGACCTAGGAGGCACATAATCACTGTCCAAAAATATTCAAAAATGTATTTTACTTCCAGATAGCAGAAATAATTTTAATGCTTGGAAGTAGCAAAAAGGCAAATTTAATTTTTATATGAAGAGGGTAGAAAAACACAAAACTTCCTAACACTTAGAGTTACTCACAAGAACAGTGGAATTTCTCTACTGTCCTGGGAAGCAACCCAGGATGCTGAGGAACTACTGAATATAAAAGCTGAATCAGTCTTCAAGATGTTGACATTTCAGGTGATGAGGCATGATGTTTATGGAGTTAATTAAAATAACAGTTCTTTCAGTAAAAATTAATTTTCTAAAAATACGAAGTTTCAGAGAAGATACAAAAATGCAGTGTTTCAGTTTCCTCATTTAGAGTTCCTCATGCCAATGAATTAAGGAATTCTAACTCTAAACATTGGCCTTGAGTAATTTTTTAAAAAAGAAAATGAGAATTCTACATGAATATTAAATTTTATTAATAACATTATAATTATTTTTATGTAATTTTGTGTATATAGCAACCCATAATTCTTGTTGTGGTGCAGTCTTCCAGTTATGCCAAATCTTTGTGACCCCTCAGACCCTACTGCTCATGGAATTTACTGGAACTGTTTGCTATTTCCTTCTCTGGTGTATTAAGACAAACTGAATTTAAATGACTTGCCCAAGGTCACATAGTTCTAGGAATTGTCCCAAGTTGTATTTGAATTCAGGTCTTCTTGGCTCTAGCTCCAGCTCTCTATCTACTAAGTCACCTAGCTGCTTCCATTTTATCCCAATAATTTAGCTATATAGATCTAGGCATGTGATCATTGTTCTTTAATAGTGAAATGATTTTTTCTAACCTCATAAAATCCATATATTTACCCCATGTGAGAAATACCCTTGCATTGTTAAGCTGTTAACATATGATTTTTGAATTTTAATTTTTCCATTTATTTTCTTTTCTTTCTCTCTAATCTGTTTTTAAGACTATGTGTAACTATTCTATATTTTACTCAGCCTGTAATCTACAGGCATTATTAATTTATAAAACCTATAGAAGTTAAAAATAAGATCTTTTATAGGTCCACTGCTTACTGATAAATTTGTATTGCATAATATATGTTAGTTTCATAAAATAGATTGCTACTTAAAATGAAGAATGGTGACATATGATTGATTTAGTGGGAGAATCTTTCTAAAATGCTTATTAAAATAATAGTAGTCAAAATTTACATTAGTGCTATAGAGTTTATAAAGCATTGGGGACCAAGCTCATAGCTTATTTCCTTATTTATGAAGCATGTATTAAGAGGTACAGTGTCTACTACTTTACAGAACTAGAGATGGAGCAATTAACTTTTATGTCTTCTACCTAATTGGGTTCATGGACAAAAAAGATTTTTCACACCCCAAATATACACAGGATCATAGAATTATGTATTTAGTATTAAAAATATCTTGAGGACATCCTTTCCCTTCCTCTTATTACAGATATGGAAACTGAGTTCTAGAAAGATTACAAATGATTTACTTACTCAAGGTCAAAATATAGTCAATGACAGAGGCAGGATTTGAATCCAGGACCTCTGACTTCATATAAGTGTTCTTCCACAATAGTATATCACCTATTTAGTGTGACATTTAAAATATTTTCATTATTGTAAAAACTACATTTTGACAAAAGATAAATGCAGAGTTAAAGAAAGGGGTTTTATTTCCAGACAGCAGCAGGATTCAAAATGAGTGGGTACGCCTTTACATCAATGAGAAATGTAGTAATGTCTTCTGTGTCACCTTGGTATTCTGCTCTGGAGGAATACTGGTGTGTGGCATTAGCTTTAATGTAAGCAAGAATCCACTTATGCCAGCACATCAGGATTCATTTCCTACATTCTGGGCAAAAATATCTACGTTCATTTGAGACTCCAGGAGAAACGCTAATGTAAAATAATTCCATTTCCTTCTGAATCACCTCAAGATATTTTCTTCTGTCACAGAAAAATAAATATAAAATAATCAACCCATTCTCATGTTTTAATGCATAAGGAATTACAATGGTATAAATTTAAGAACTGTGCATAGCTGCAAAATTATTATTGGTGAGGGAAAGGACATTTGGTCATATTTCAGTGATGGAACTTTTAAAAAAAACGACTATTGGTGAACATATAAAGCAGAATTATACAAGGAAATCACTGTAGAATATCAAAGTAAAATTTTATTGTTTATTTTTTTGTTTCTTTTTCTCTCTGTAATGATGCAAGAAGCCCTAGGTAAAAGCCCTGACTGACTGATTATGTGACCTTTCTTGAGTCTGTGAGTTTTCCCATGGATCTGCTGAAAAATGTGGATTTTACAACATTTGAAGACCTGAATTGGTAGAAGGACCTTTATCCTACAGAATGCCAATGTCAGTGAAATCACAGATACCATTCCCAGCTCATTGATGGTTCACAAGATTAGCACTCAAGATTTAGTTTGCCAACCCCTTCCCTGGATTCATTATTCATATTCCATTTAGCCATTTAACAAGAATTAGCCAGGATCTATCTGGACATTTTTCCATCCACCTGGACACCATGTATGTCACTCTTCCTTCAAACCCCAATTTTTTCACTTCTCTTTCTGGGAAAAATAATAGTACTCTCATTGTTACTGGAAAGAGCATGTCAAATCTGCTATCTAATATCACCATTCCCAATGTAACTCCCCAGAACAAAGCTCACTACTCTGATCATCATTCCCAATATTCTTATTAAAATTTAAGCTTCTCGGAGGCAGCTGGGTAGCTCAGTGGATTGAGAACCAGTCCTAGGGATGGGAGGTCCTAGGTTCAAATATGGCCTCAGACACTTCCCAGCTGTGTGACCCTGGGCAAGTCACTTGACCCCCATTGCCTAGCCTTTACCACTCTTCTGCCTTGGAGTCAATATACAGTATTTACTCCAAGATGGAAGGTAAGGGTTTTAAAAAATAAAATAAAAAAGCAAAACAAGGGGTCAACTGGGTGGCTCAGTGGATTGAGAGCCAGGCCTAGAGATGGGAGGTCCTAGGTTCAAATCTGGCCTCAGACACTTCCCAGCTGTGTGACCCTGGGCAAGTCACTTGACCCCCATTGCCTAGCCCTTACCACTCTTCTACCTTGGAGTCAATACACAATATTGACTCCAAGACAGAAGGTAAGGGTTTTTTTTTTTAATAATAATAAATATGTAAGCTTCTTGAGGGTAGAGACTGGCTCAGTTTTTAAATTTGCATCTCTGGCCCCTAGTACAAAAGAGGAAGACTCTAATGTACCAGGTACAAAGAGAGATCCTAGACTCTTGTAAGGACAACAAGAACACATATTTGGGGTGAAGAAATAGAAGCTAATTAGTCAGCTTTGTGGGTCTCTCCCTAGTTCCAGGTCACAGATCCAGGACACAGTAAGGAGGGATGTGAGCAAAAGAGGACCATTCCAGAAGAAAGACTGTGTACCAAGTAAGAAGCAAGGTTAGAAGCATCCAGCAACAGAGTAACTTAGATCGCCAGGAGTACTCTGGAGGGTCCTTTCCAGCTTTAGCCCTAAATGTAGTCTGAAGAGGAATAATCATAGCATCAATCAGGTCACAAAATTATCTTCCTAACAAGAGACTGGGTCATCCCCCCTCCATTCTCATCAATAAACCTCAGTGTCTCACCATCTTCTCAGAAACAAATATAAAATCTCCTATTTTATATTAAAAGCCTTTATGGCCTACTTCTCCCAACTTTACAATCTTCTTACATCTTCTGTGTATTCTACAGTTCAGTGACTCCTCCAAGATATCTCACTCACAAGGAAGACAGTTCATCTCATGAGTGGGCTTTTTGTCCCTGTCCCCCTGCGTGAATATTTTACATCTTCAATTCCACCTCCTGGCTTCTTTGGCTTCCTTCAAGTTCCAACTAATAGCCTTCCACAGGAAGTCTTTTCTGATCCTCTTTATTTCTAATTTATCCTGTAGATAGACAGCTTATTTGTAGATAGCTGTTTCCATGTTGTATCCCCACAAGGCTGTGAGCTCCTCAAGAGAAGAAACTGTTTCTTACATTTATTATTTTGACCCTCCTTTTCCTAGTGCTTTGCACAGTACCTGGCACCCAGTAGGTGCTTAATAAATATTTATAGGCTATTTATTGACTGACCAATTGCAGACTATAGATTAGCCTTCAGCCATATCATTCTGAAGAAGTAGAACCTTCTGGCTGGGTAATACTGGCTAAATTTAGTAGTAGCTTACTGTTGTTCTGATTGAAACCCAAATTAAAAACTCATGGAACTGAGATTGTCCCTTAAGATATGCACAGTCTGATCCTAACACAGCCTTCAAAGTCATAAAGTAAGGTGAAGGATTGATCAAACTGAAAAAAAAAATTGCTATAAAAAGTTTTAGTGGTGATAGGGTTACTTATCATACAGACCTACCATAAAGGAATGACTCCAAAACATTTGGGGGCAAAGAATCAAAGAAAACACTGCTCAGGCATAAAATCACATTAAATTCCTGAAGCAAAGGTTAGAAAGTTTACTTTTTATAATTGAAATTATAATATTAGAAGAAAAAATTGGAAAGGAGATTACATTCAAGCAAAAAAGAACTGAAAAGGGAATTAACAACCTCTGAGAAGAGGCACAAAACCTTTCCCAAATGACAAACTCCCTTAAAAGTAGAAGTGACCAAACAGAAACCAAAGACTCTATTAAATAACAAGAACTATTAAAACAAAGTAAAAAATGAAAAAAAAATATGTCATCTTATAATAAAAATAATTGAACTAGCAAAGTGATCAAAGAAAATTGGCACTATAGTTTTCCATTAAGGCAAAGCCCATAAGATTAAAGCAAAGGTAATCTTACTGCAAAACTACATAATCATACAGAAGGGAAAAATGGATTTTTACTAAAATAGAAGACTTTTAAGTATTTTTTGGTGAAAAGATAAGAGTTGCACAGAATCTTTGAGGTTTAAACGAGAATTAATAGAAACATAAAACAAACTTGAAAGAACATCATAAAGGACTAAATAAGTATAAATTGCTTTCATTCTAATTTAAAAAAAAAAACATGATACCTGTGTTCCTTCTGAACCCTCCTAATAGTAGAAGGTAATTAATGGAGGAAGTCTAATTAGACAGACAGGTGGCTCAGTGGATAGAACATTGGGTCTAGAGTCAAGAAGATTTCCATTCAAATATCAAATAATCTGCTCAGATATTCATGTTTGGGACCTTGGGCAAGGCAAGCAACTTCTGTTTGCCTAATCTATTAGAAAAGAAAATGGTAAACAATTTCAGTGTCTTGACCTAGAAAACCCCATGGGGAGTACTGGAGCTCTATGGTCCATGGAGTATCCTGATAGTGATTCTGTTTATCTGAATCATCTTAAAAGAAGAATATAAAGGAAGCGAAAGAGGAAAGTACAAGCTTGAAAAGGGAAATAAACTTGAAGGAAAATTTTCTCACATAATTGGAAAATACAAAAAGAAATTTATACAAACAACCAAGAATGACTATCAGAGTAATTGAATTTGATTCTCACTCTCCTGTCAACTAGTCAATGGAGAGAAAATTCTTACATATACCCACACATACACATACACACAGAGTTTTGTATAGAAATATATTCCACTCAACAAGTAAATAGGGGTAAAGGAGAAAAGAGAGAATTAGAGGAACGTTAGATGAAGGTACTAGTCCTAAGCAGAATAAACTAACAGTGTGTAAAAAATTTTATATTACTTTTTGAGGTGGCAAGGCATTGGAATCTGAGGGAATACCCATGCATTGAGGAATGGTTCACTTATGTGGCATATAAATGTGTGTGTGTGTGTGTGTGCTTTTTGGACATAGCCATTACAGATCTTTGTTTTGCTTCACTATGACTATCCCATGTTTGTAATAGGGTTTTAATTTTTCTTTTGTTTTCAAAGTGTGAGGAGGAAAAGGGAGAGAAGGCAAAAATTTTTCTTATTGAAAAGAATACAATTTTATTAATACTAAAGAAGAAAAAAAAAGACTAGTAGAACAAGGTACTAGAACAAACGGCAGATTTCAAATGAGATTTTTTTAAAAAACTACATCCAGGATTCACTTTGTTCTGAAAGAAAAGAAGACCTGGGATCTAGTCCTATACTTCACTGAAAAATTAAAACAATTCTGTATTGGTTCTCATGTTTGAAGCCCTTTCTTCCTCATGAGGTCTCAACATTTTCACCTTCATTCTTGATTCTGGTCATAGAAGAAAAGAAGAGAAAAAAGTTGTTTGAATAGACAATATAGGGAAATGTATGGGAGTGAACAGGGCAAAAGATAAAAATTATCACCCATCAGTAATAAATCAGAAGTCTTCAGCCATGAATTTAAGCAGGTCAAAGTCAACTTGATTTTGTGACTAACTCCAGATAAATTTAGCATCCTTATAGCATGAACAGAGGAATCAAATGATAGATATTAACCAAAGGTTGAAATTTAATGTCAGGAATTACCAGTAGGTGAGTGAATCAAATGATTATAAAGTAGAAACTTTTAAAATATTCAAGTAGGAGGTCATAAGGTTAGCTATTAAATATAGAACATTAAAGGAATCCTTGTTCAATAGCATATTGTAAGGGAAAAGATACATAGAGAAAAGAAGGAAGGAAATAAAATAGGATGATACCAAAGTTCAGAATGAATTGATCCAAGGTGAGTAAACTAAGTTTGAGTACACTGTTTCAAGATTAGGATTGATCACAATTAAAACCATAGGACTTTATAGAAAGGAAGTATTCAATATGCAACTATGGCATTGAGGCTGAGGACACAAGTGTAATGAGAGGTAGATTTGGATGACTTGCTAAATAGTGGAATGACAAAATGATTTATTTCAAACATTAATTGTCTTAAAATGGGTTATATTAGCTATTTAAATAAAATTAACAGTGTATTTACAGGTTGTATTATATTATATTTATATTATATTTAGTAAATGTTTATGTAAAATTCTGAAGCAGTTGCAAAAGAAAATTTATTTACATTTCTTTTAGGAAAACTTTAAGTATGCCATAGCCATTTTTCCTGAATTCTTTTTCCAGAAATAATTAGCCATTTTAACACAAACTAGCATTTTGGCCATACAGAACTAATTTTTAAAATGATGAATTCAAAATAATGGTATACAAGATGAGAAATCAATTATCTTTATTGATTACTTAATATATAGTAGATTAATCTACTACTCTGTTGCTTATAGCAAACATTGATTGCAGTGCACTAAAAACAATATCAAAGAGGGAAGAATAATGGGAAGTATTTTTTCTCTTACAACATATTTTTTGTCATTTCAGTCATAGAATTTCTTTCATTTTTATGTCACAACTTTGAGAACGTTAAGATTATCTCAACAATGGTATAGTTATAGAATTCTTTATGTTATGTCCTAACAACTTTTGTCCTGTGAAGCCTGGGGAATATCATCACTAGTAAGTAACCTTTTACTCCAGTTCCACAGTTCCATTACACAGTTCCATTGTGTAAATATTTCCGTCTAGCAGCCACTGGATTTTTATTTCCACCTCTATAGATGTGATGTTTTCTGAATGAATTTCACAGCCCCTGTGTTATATTTCCTCTTCCTTCTCCCTGTCATTTTCTTCCTTATATTTTCCTATGATTTTTTCTCTGTTAAAACTACTTAAAGCAAGAGCCACTATTTTAGGATTTGAATTGATTATAAGGGAATTTTCCTATGAACTATTCTCTGATTCTTTTTTATTTTTAATTTTTTATTTAGAATATTATTACCTGGTTACATGATTCATAATCCCCCTCCCACCTTTGACCTCCCCCATCCCAAAGCCAACAAGCAATTCCACTGGCTTAAACACATATCATTATTCAAAACATATTTCTTTCTTATCCATATTTGCAGTAGAGCGATTCTTTAACATCAAAACCCTAATCACATCCCTATCTCACTCCATGGTCAAGCATATATTTTTCTAATGCATTTTTGGTTCCACAGTTCTATCTCTGGATGTGAATAGCACTAGAAAGTATAGGAATAGAAGGGCCATTCCTCAAATAATAAAGTATATATTTAAAACCATCAAGAAGTATCATCTTCAATGGGGACAAATTAGAAGCCTTCCTAATAAGATCAGAAGTGAAGCAAGGTTGCCCATTATCACCTCTTTTATTCAATAGTGTACTAGAAATGCTAGCAAATAGCAATTAGAGAAGAAAAAGAAATTGAAGGGATTAAAGTAGTCAGTGAGGAGACTAAACTATCACTTTTTGCAGGTGATATGGTATACTTAAAGAACCCAAGAAAATCAACTAAAAAGCTAGTCAAAATAATTAACAATTTTAGTAAAGTTGCAGTGTACAAAATTAACTCCCACAGATCATCTGCATTTCTATATATTTCCAACAAAACTAAGCAGCAGGAGTTAGAAAGAGAAATTCCATTAAAATCACTTGAGACAATAAAAAATAGTTAGGAGTCTACCGGCCAAGACAAACATTTTTCATAGAATTAGAAAAAATTATAACAAACTTTTTTGGAAGAATAAAAGGTCAAGAATATCAAGGGAAATAATGAAAAAAAATGTGAAGGATGGGGGCCTAGCATTACCAGATCTTAAACTGTACTAGAAAGCCGTGGTCATCAGAACAATATGGTATTGGCCAAGAGACAGAAGAGTGAATCAATGAAATAGACTAGGGCTAAATGACCTAAGTTAGTTAATATTCGATAAACCAAAGACTCCAGCTTTTGGGACAAGAACTCACTGTTTCACAAAAACTGCTGAGAAAATTAGAAAACAGTATGCAGAAAATTAGATTTAGATCAACATCTCACACCCTATACCAAGACAAATTCAAAATGGGTAAATGACTTAAATATAATGAGTGAAATCATAAATAAATTAGGTGAACATAGATTAGTAAACCTTTATGATCTATGGGAAAAGAAGGAATTTAAAACCAACAAGAGATAGAGAACACTGCAAGATATAAAATGAATGATTTTGATTATATCAAATTTAAAAGGTTTTGTAAAAAGAAAAACAATGCAACCAAAATTAGAAGAGAAGAAACAAACTCAGAGAACATTTTGATAACAAAATTCTCTGATAAAGGTTTAATTTCCCAAATAGATAAGGAACTAATTCAAATCTACCAAAAAAAAAATCAAACCACTTCCCAATCAACAAATGGTTAAGGCATAGGAATATACAGTTTTCACAGGATGAAATCAAAACTATCAATAAGCACATGAAAAAGTGTTCTAAATCCCTCCTGATTAGATAAATACAAATTAAAACAACTCTGAGGTACCACCTCACACCCAGCAGATTGGCCAGTATGACAGCAAAGGAAAGCAATAAATTTAGGAGGGGATGTGGCAAAATTGGGACACTAATACACTGCTGGAGAAGTTGTGAATTGATCCAGCCATTCTGGAGGGCAGTTTGGAACTATGCCCAAAGGGCACTAAAAGACTGCCTGCCCTTTGATTCAGCCTTAGCACTGCTGGGTTTGTACCCCAAAGAGATAATAAGGAAAAAGACATGTACAAGAATATTCATAGCTTCCCTCTTTGTGGTGACCAAAAATTGGAAAATGAGGGGATGCCCTTCAATGGGGGAATGGCTGAACAAATTGTGGCATATGTTGGTGATGGAATACTATTGTGCTAAAAGGAATAACAAAGTGGAGGAATTCCATGTGAACTGGAACAACCTCCAGGAATTGATGCAGAGTGAGAGGAGCAGAACCAGGAGAACATTGTACACAGAGACTGATACATTGTGGCAAAATCAAATATAATGGGCTTTTCTACCAGTAGCAATGCAATGACCCAGGACAATCCACAGAAACTAAGAGAAAGAATATTATCCACATCCAGAGAAAGGATTGTGGAACCAGAAATGCATTAGAAAAAATATATAATCAACCACATTATGTGATAGGGATATGATTAGGGTTTTGATGTTAAAGCATCACTCTATTGCATATATGAATAATATAGAAATAGGTTTTGAACAGTGATACATGTATAATCCAGGGGAACTACTTGTCAGCTTTGGGATGGGGGGAGGAGAAAATGGAGGGGAGATTTTGAATCATGTAACCATGGAAAAATATTCTAAATAAAAAAAAAAATTTAAAGATGTCAGTGAACTAACTTCTTCCAAAAATGGCTTATCAATAAATTTTCTTATCTATAATGATACATGGAGACCAGAGACAAAACAAAACAAAAGTAATAATACAAAAATTCATCTTCATTTCCCCCAGTAATTATTCCATATATAATTAGCTGTCTGCATGAAACTGGCTATGTAAGAGGAAAGCTATCAGTTTTCTTCATTCACTTTCTTCACCACCTTGTATCCACCTCCACTACAGGATGACCCTAAGGAGCATAAAAGAGGAAAAGGTATGGTGGTTAACACTGACCTAGACAGCAATGAATGCCATGCAATGGCAAGTTTCTTGAATAAGACAAAATAGGACAGATCAACTAGCCTAAGATATAGACACATTTTTATCTGATATGGTAGAGGGAGTTAGTACACTAAAATTCTCATCACAGATAATCTAAATATTCACACACCAGTGTGCAAATAGAGAGCCAAAAGTTTAAGTGATTTTCCCCAAATCAAGTAATTATGAAGCCAGAACTCAGTGATTCTGAAATCAGAGGACCTGGGTTCAAATGCCATCTGTGATGTTACTTGTTACTTTGGGCAAGCCACTTACCATTTCTGAGCCTCAAATTATTAAATTCTAAAATGATAAGAATTGGAGTGGATGTCTTATAATGTCCATTCCAGATCTAGGACAAAATTCTATACCCTGGTTCTGTTAACTTCAACCTGACAACTCTTTTGATTTTACCATACTCTCGTGTATTATTAGATATTTTAAATACAAAAACCACTCAGCCTATAATTTTTTCTTAAATATCAGGCCACTAAAGAAAAATTTTAGCCAATGTTATATATTTAAAATATAACTCAAAGAAGAAATTTTCAAGATACAGAATGATAATTTTGTGTCCAATACTAATAGCAGGAAATCACAATCCTAGTGACACTAGGAAAAGTACAAACAGCTTATAAAATAATTGATTAACTTTAATTAGTGTTCTGTATTTAATTATCCCATAAAAGAGAGTCCTATTTTCAATATTTAATTAATATTTTAAGGCAATCTGTTTCAATTCAAAAAAATGATTTGGAATATTAAAAAGAATGTAATCTTTATAGATAACAGTCTAGATGTCTTTATATTTTCTGTTGTAGTAATGAAAATTCATTTGCTTTGTATTTGAGTAAATCTCAAAACAAGTAAAATATACTTTTATTCTTATATAAAAAGCTTTTGGGATAATACAAAGGGTGATTATGAATGCAATGTGCAAGTTCTTTTCATAGGACTAGAAAATTAAAGTCATATTTTTATTTCATTGAATAGGAACTTAATGTAGGTAATCCTCATGCATCAAGAGGAGAAAATGCACTTAGCCATGCTTGATATCTTCCATTCAAAAGTGATTACATTTCTACACCAATGTATTTCTTTTCTATTATATTTATTTCAATAAACGGTTGAATTATCATTTGAATTTAAAATAACATTAAACTATATCCTGGAAATCTTTGGACCTTTGAAATAAAAACAGCAATACTAGTTTTTAGTCTTTCCATTGGATTTTCTGTTAACTTCATAAATATTATAGGGACCTTTTAATGTATGTTTAAAAAAACATAGATTCAAAGTTTTAATGAAGGATTAAGATAAAGTCTAAAGAGTTTATATTTTTTAATTCTGCTTATGTAATAATTTAAAAATTAAAATTTATTCTCATGAGAATGTTTTGTCATAATTGTGTTTTAAGAGCAAATCATTTTCTTTATTAAACTAGCAGTGAAAAAGGTAATTTGAGAAATATTTAGAAACACTGTAGTTATAGTATCATAAGGTAGAGGGGAAAGTCCTGAGTTATATGTCAAAGACATTGATTCTAGTCCCAGATTTACCATTTAGTCTCTATGTGACCTTGGGGAAAATCACTTACCTTTTAAAAATTTCAGATATCCCATTTGTAAATTAGTATAATAGCTCTGTCTACCTCATGAGATTCTTGTGAGGGTATAATGAGATAATGGATATAGAAGTACTTTGAAAACTGTAATGTGTCAGGCAAAATCAAGTACCTAGAGGTCACTTACTTATCTGGCAACCTAAACCAAATGGAATGCAGCCAAGAAATAAGGATTAAAAAAATCCCAGTTTAGCTAAAAGGCAATTCACTAATATTCTTGCTCCATTCTCATTAATGAGTCCTTCAACAGAATACATCTTACTTGTATTTTAGAAATAATTCCAACAGGTCTGTGTTTCTAAGTGTTCTAGTCCATGAAGACCAAAACATACGGTGACAAAATATGCTGCTAACCATAAAGATAGCATCAAAAATGTTTATTGGTAATTTGACAGAGAAGGTTGATTGTTAATTATTGTTAAGGGCAGAATCAAGATTTTAGAAAGCATAGAAGTCTGGAGCCATATTTCGTGGAAAAGCATAGCCCTACCAATTTCAGTTATGAGATCATTGCCTGCCCAACAACACTATTTAAGGGATGTTTATACCATTGACTGTGAGATATTCAAAAGAATTTCAAGTGTTATTAAAAAGGAAAAGAATATTTTACCTATTTTAAAAACATTTCTTTCCAAAATTATGAAAAGACTATTTGCTTAAGTTCTTGCCAGCAACAGAGAAATTTTTTCTTTTTTGGAAAATTTACCTCAGTGGATCATATTCTTCATGGATTCTACTCTATTCCATTTGACATGCACTTATTCACTGATTACTATGTGTAACTCACCTTCAGTGCTAAGTACACAAATAAAACATAAAAAGTAAAATTTTCTCTCTGCAAGACATTATATTCACTTATTGTAATTCATTCCAAAAAAAAGATAAAAATGAATATTTTAAAATTCAGAAGGAAGGAGAGAGTCTTAACAGCTAAGAAATTTTGGTAAGACTTCTCTAGGAGGTAGTTTATGATCTAAACTTTGACAGAAGTTAGGGATTTTAAGACCTAGCTATGACAATAGAGATTATTCCAATCATGAAAGACAGCCTATCTAAATGTATAGAGTAAAAAAAAAAAAAGAACAAATATCCCATTTTAACTGAAATATAAAATATGTAAAGAGGAAGAATGTAAAATAATCCTAAAAAGGTTACTTAGAGCCAAACTATAAAAGACTTTAGATGTCAAGGTAAGAATGCTGAATTTTATATTACGGACCACAGGAAGCCAGTTGAATGTGGAGTTTCAGTAGCAACCCTTGAAATCTAATTATTTCTTAACTATATATTTTTAAGTTAATGATTTGTTAGCAACCTTGCATTTGAATTAAAAACACAGTTTATATATTACAGGCTACTAAAATGCTATCTGCATAAATATGTCAATATATTACCATTTTATTAATCAATTAATCAAATTATTTTAGTGCATTTCATTTTTATTTTTATACTGAAAATTATTGAGTATTTGTAGAATAAAAAAGACACTTATTTTCTGGAATAGAAGGATTGGAATGAAGCAGAAATATCTAGTTGCTAATCCCTTTTGCTCTGCCTTCGTGACTTACGACTTTAAAACATCAGTTTCTATATACTATTCCCTGGAAGGTCTAGCTTTCTTCTTTACTTGAGTCATCCCACTTTCTACATGAGATCTTTTGTGATGCCCTTATCTGAGAAAGACTCACTCCCCTTCCCCAAAATTACCTTTAAAAAAGTATATAAAAGGTATTCCAAAAATCTTTTACTTCTAACAGCTTAGAACTGCACTGTCTTTTTGAGACACCTTGTATTTACTTTGAGTATGTGTTATTTTTATTTATATCTGTGTATGCTACTTTTTCTAGATTGAATTGCTTGAAGTCAAAGACTATTTCATTTTTTACTTTTTAACCTCAGAATCTAACCTCAATATTTGGTAAATAGTGGGCACTTAAATAAATCTTTGTTTTTGATTAATTTAATTAACTTAATGTTATACCTTTTTATAACCTTATACTATATATGAATGTTTAGTAATTATTTTAATTGAAAATGAACTTTCCCCAAGCATAGATCCTTTTACATATGAAGTCAAGTTGGATAGTAGCACATTGGATAGAGCACAAGACCTTTAGTTAGGAAAACATAATATGCCTGACCACCCTCTCCCATAGTTTTCTCATTTGTAAAATGGAGATGATAAAAACCCCTGAAATCTGAGAATGATTGTCAAGATCTAAGCACTTAGTTCAGTGCTTGGTACATGGTAGGCACAATATAAATTCTAATTTCCTTCTCTTTTCCTGTTTCTAATCCACACTTCAATCCCTAAAGTGGGAAAATGATTAAAAATAACTATATCTTTTGATCATTAAAGATAGTTACTACTGTTTATACTCAAAGGGCCTCTTATTTTATCTACAAAAATTTAGTAGCAACTATAATATATTCCAAAAAGAATGTTACTCAAAGGAAATGATTTTGACTTCTGTTAAGCACATTAGAAGCACCAATCTCTACTAAATTTTAGTAATCTAATTTCAGTTGCTATATATTCCTGGGAGTAATAAAATTACTTTTCCTCCTCCAAATAACTTATAATTTCAACCAGTCACTAATAGTGTTTATGACCTCTCTTTCTTGGCTTTCTCATCTAAAAAGGAACTATAGTCTCAATTACGTCCCTTTGAGGTATTAAGACTCTGTGAGAATGTTACTAAATATCTTTCACTCAATTAGCCCACACTAGCAAGGTTTTATTTTGTTTATTCAGGATTATATATGTGTAATAACTATATTTAGATAAATAAATGGATTGCGACTGTAAACTCTCCAAGGAGGCAAGACCACGATGATCTCAATCAATTCAGTAATGCTTTCCATGATTTTATGCAAGGGGAAAGAAATATCTTCACCTTCATGCTGAGATAATGTTTTGCCATATAACACCTCCGCTCTGACATATACCACATAATTATCATTATCAATCCCTAAATAATTTGCCACTTTCTTCCAAAGATTTCTTCCAAAGAGAAAAGTTTAACCAAATATGAATAATTATCTTAACTCTCTACTAATGTAGTTCTACTTTACAAAAGAGATCAGTAATAAGTAGGAATTTATCTTCATTTACTAAGATAAAGACAGTTACATAGTACAGGTTACAAGATTATCAATATAATTATTAAGGAAACTATGTCATGAATATTTTAATGCAAATAAAAATTAGTAATATGGTTCAGGTGTTATGTGATGAAGCATGTGATGAGCTTCTCATATAGTGCGCCACATGTTGAAAGAAACCTGTCATTGTGTGTAGCTCAAGGAAGAACAGATATCTCTAGCCTCTTCTTTCCTCACCATTTCCCAAGAGAGACTTTCATTTCTACAAAGAAAGGGAAGCAAGACATTGAGTCAAGAGACCACTCTACTCTCCTCAGAAAGAAGTATGTCTATCTATTCCCTTAAATATTGTTAGTCTAAAAAAGATGATTGGGTTCCCTTTTATCTTCATATCACTTTATTATTGCTGAGGGGGGAAGAAGCACCCAAACTCTATACCAAAGGCCTGACTCCTTTCCCACTTTCCACAGTGAATGTGCATAACAAATCACAAAAAAATGCCCATTTATGTAAACAGTATTAGAACAGAAATCAGGGAAGGTATACATAGAAAAATATTTATCAGATAATACGGAATGGTGGAGTACTCCAACTGAGATCAAGATAACTCAGCTTATTCAAGAGAGAACATCCTCCATATTATCCAATGGGAAACCCCTCAAAGCCTCTGAAATAACAAACTGAGATTTAGGACATGCCAGAGGCTTCTAGCTCCTCTCAGGTTTTTTCAGAGGCTGTCCCTTTCTGTGATCCTAAATGGAATTAGTGTCTTTCCTCATTTCCCTCAATCTGGAAGTCACATTGGCTACAGAGTGGGGGAGGGAGGAGGGAAGAGGAATATGAATCATGTAACCATAGAAAAAATATTTTAAATAAGTAAATAAATTTTTAAAAAATAATCTGGAAGCCAGGAGCACCGAAATGATGAATTCCCAAAGGCAGATTCACCAGGGAAGTGAAGCTTTCATCTCTCTCCAGCTCTATTCACCCTCCTTACAGAGGAGGGCATTTATCTCCCCCAATAAGGGGAGAGTTCCATACCAAAAGACTATGGGAAATGGGTTTCAGTTGTTATTTTCAATTTTATACTATATTTTACAAACATAACTTAAAATTCTCTCCCACTAACTAAGCCATTCCACACTGGAATACAGTCTTAAAGTTGCATTACCTCTTCCAGGTCACTCCAGAACTATAAATTGTTTGGATAATTTTCAGTCAAAAAAATACTTTATCCAGTGGGAAAATGTAGCTCAGAATATACCACAAAAGGACAGAAAAGGGCAGCTATGTATCAGACTGGAATGAGAACCAGACCTAAGCCAGGAAGAACTGAGTTCAAATCCAACATCGGACACTTACTAGCTGGGTGACTCTGGGAAAGTTACTTAACCATGGTTTCTTTAGTGTCTTCATCTGTAAGATGAGCTGAAGAAAAAAAATAGCAAACCACTCCAGTGTATTTGCCAAGAAGACACCAAATAGGGTCTTGAAGTAACTGATGCAATTGAAAGAACTCAACAACAAAATAGTGCATAGAGGACATCAATTTTTATCTTTTAGGTAATTGAACATAGTAAGCACTAGATTAGATAGATAGATAGATAGACAGACAGACAGACAGACAGACAGATAGATGGATGAATAGACAAAAAGATAGATAGATGATGTATGTATGTATGGATAGATAGATGTATGGATAGATAGACAGAAAGATAGATGGATGGATAGATGGATAGACAAAAAGATGGATGGATGGATGGATGGATGGATAGATAGATAGATGGATAGATCGATGGATGTATATTATTTGCATATACATAGACATATATAATATATGCATACATAGACATACACATGTGTATTAACACATAGGCATGTATTTATATGTATATATACGCATATATCAAAAGTTACAGAACTATAACTAGAGCAGAATAACCAACCAAATACTCATGTTCATTCAACATATGAAAACAATGATGTTTAGAACCTAGTTATCAAGAATGATTAGTTAACTTAGGCACCTATCAGATGGCAGGTTTCTTTTCCATGGAACCTCAGGTGAGTTCTTCCTTAGGCCTGGCATACACTATTCCTTTCTGCTCAACAGCTTTATGATGCTACAGTACTCCATTCATATGAGAACAACCTGTGGTCTTTCCTCAGAAAGGGATCTTATATCCTGAGGTATGAACCTCTGTTCCTAAATTCTTTTTCCTGATTTCCCAGCTACTAGTGCTCCCAGAATTATATTATATTTATATTTACTTCACAAATTTCTGTATTTTACGTGTTATGTCCCACTACTACTTATATCATCACCATCACAGAATATAAATTCCCTTTGGGAAAAGTTTTGTGTTTTTTTATCCATAATATCTATAATAAAAATCTAAGTTTTAGTAGGTACTTAATATATGATTATTCATTGACTAATGCTTTACCCTTCCCTAGAATTGCTAGTCATTACTTTTTAGGAATTCATAATATGCATTAATATATTGCTGTCATCTTTTGCCAACATAAAGGGAATTTTAAAAAAAGGTTGAGAAAAAGGCCTTCAGTTTTATGATTTATATCAGACAGTTTGGTAGTTCTTTTTCTAAGGTCACGCATCCTCAGATACTTTATTCTGGTAAGGAGTTGAACATGAGTACTTGAAGGCCAAAGCATTAACGTTCTGTAAGTTTCTATTAAGATGGAAACCCTTAGACTGTGTGTCCATGGACCAGGGACCTAGTTAGCTGTACTTGCAGAGGCGTGTCATCTAAAAAGAGACAATGTGGTATTGTTGAATGATAGAGAAATAGACCTGAAGCCAAGAAGATCTGGGTTTGAGTTCAATCTCTGACTTCTGGGCAAATCACAGATTCTAATTGCTTCAGTCATTTTTCAAGAGCTTTAGGTTGCCTAGAAAATATAAACCTATATGATAAAGAAAATTTCCTCATGTAGGAGTTCCTATTACTAGTAAAACCTAAGGTTTAGTTAATATTCCACCACCAAAAAAAAGTTTTACTAGAACAAACCATGAAGACTATAAAGTTATTTAGGACTTACTTTTTTGCATTAGTGGAGAGAATGTCCTTCCCAATGAAATAAAAGGTCCTTGAATACTAAAAAAATTTACTTACTTGAATTGTTGCACTTGGGTAAATCAGTAGCATAGCTTATCATTATTCCTAATTCAGTGCTTCAAAGTTCCACGGTTAAATAGTGGCTTATATTCTTCCTCCGTTGGCTCAGCTAACAACTGCTTTATGGTTTGATAAGTTGTATTTAAAATTTTCTGTGTTCAAATCATCTTTTTTAAAGCTAGCATCCTGATGGGACTCATTCATAGATCCTAATCTTTTATCTATAAATAAATATTGCAAAATTGTTGGGATTCCTGTTCTCCTTAGTAAACAGAAAAGAAATGTAATGAGGAGACTTTCAGTAATATTTCTTAAGTCAAAACATATGGATTCATTGAATAACTAGAGATTCACTTCCTTGATGTTGATATTCAGCACATCTTCAATTTTAATGGAACATGGAAATAAATTCAGGTCAGAATTCACAGAGTGTTTAAGATGATAAAAGCTTTCATGTGAAGAATTGTTTTACTGCTGGGAGCTTTTGTAGTTTAAATTGCTGAATTCTTAGGCTTTATAATATTCCTATTAGTTAATTTCACTGTGTTCAAAGGAAGACAACTAGTTAGAAACCAAACGAGTGGGCAACATATGTGGAAATTTATCACTGACACAACTATAAATATTTTTATCAATGGAAATATTAAAGACATCAGGAACAACACCTGTTGTATGCCAATAGGAATTAATATTTAGTTGATCAAGAGTTTTTTAAAGGTTCTCATAGAATAGATTCACAAGGTAGACCTGATTAATATAATGGACTTAATAAAAATGTTTATGTAATTGTGCATATATGGAGAATGCTGACATAAAATTATCTTCTGAGCAAATTAAGTGAACCATTTTACTAGTGAAAGAGATTGGAAGGAATAAGACTTAGACTATACACAATTCAACAGATTATTGGCTAAAATAACTTGACTCATCTGATTCACTTGATCTAATTTGTCCAAAGCCATTTTAATGGCACAAGTTGCAGGTTCTAAAGTACTTCTGTTACTGATTCTCCGTTCTACATCAGAATCATAGATGAGGTATAGCAAACAGCAAGAATCTAATTCATTTTTTTAAAAAAAATTGAATATTCTTATGTAGAATGCTTGGTGTTTTAATATGTCTAAGGTAGTGTCAGCAAGAAGTGGTTAATATTGTCATTTGAATGTGCCTGTCTTAGTGTACATTATAAAACAACAACAAAGTAGGTATGGGGTCAAATTTACCAAACTAATTACAGTGCAGCATTCAAAATGATCATTTCCTTCTTTAGGATGATCTTCAATAGGCTATTTTAGCATTTTCATATATTTTTTTTATTTTTTAAATGAGCATAAAGAAATATAATTTATTGTTAATAGAATTTATTTCTATGTTTTTCATTCTATTCCTCCCCTGCAACAACATAAAAAGTATCATACGGCAAATGTTTTTTAATATAAATTATGTTTTTCTTGTTTCCATTTTTCAGCTCATTCTCTGGATTTGAACATTCACAAGTTATTCTTCACATATTAAATAAATAGCTATATATAATGTTCCCTTAGTTCTACTCACTTTATTCTTCATTTTATCTTATAGTTCTTTTCAATATTTAATAATAAATTAATATGCTTATCAGTTGTATGCAAGTAGTATTTCATCACAATCACATACCACAATTCATTTAGCCATGCCCCAGTTGGTGGACATTCCCTCAATTTCCAGTTCTCTGCCACCGTAAAGAGAACTGTTATAATTATTTTGAAACAGAAAAATTATTGTTCTTTTTCCCTGATCTCCTTAGGAAATATACTGAGTATTGTTGGATCTAAGAGAATACAAAGTTTTGTAACTCTTTGGGCATAATTCCAAATTGCTGTCCAAAATAGTTGGATCAGTTCACAGTTCCACCAACATAATATTTGTGTTTCTGTTTTTCCAAATCTCCAACATTTTTATTTTGCCTTTTTGTCATTTTAGCCAATCTGATGGGTATGAGATGAAACCGCAGAATTGTTTTGGTTGACATTTCCCTAATTATTAGTGACCAGAGCATTTTTTCATATACCTATATATCACCTTGATTTCTTTATCTGAAAACTGTCTATTTATATCTTTTTTCTTTTTTATCAGTTGAGGAGTGGCTCATATTCCCATAAATTTGACAAAGTTCTCTCTATATTTTAGATATGAAAACTCTATCCAAGAAACTATGAAATTTCTTCCCCAGATTTTGTGCCTCCTTCTAATCTTTTTGATATGTGTTTTATTTGTACATGAACTCAAAATTATCCATTTTATATTTCACAATGCTTTCAATCTTTTGTTTCCTCATAAATTCATATGCAAATCTTTTGACAATTTCAGTAACAAATTATTTAAATATGATAACTTTCTGGAAATGATAGATGCTAAGGTTACAACTGATTCTCCACTTTGGAAATAATGAGGACGTCAATGAAATCTATAAGAAAATAGCACTCAATTACAAAGGTTTGGTGTAGGGATTGGGGAAGTCACATTGTCAATGATAGTTTTTCGACTGGTCAAAAAAATAGAAATTTTGAAGGAAAGCTTAATGTCATGCTTTAATGAACTGATTATTATAACAATTGACAAATTTTTTCAAGAATTGTTAGGAGAAAAAATAATTGTATTCACTGACCTCATTTCTTGTTTTACCCCAAAATCTAGATTTTCACTAAGATATTTTGAAATTTTCACTCCTTGCTTCAAAATATTCCACTTTTGTAGAGAAAAGTAGTGAAATACTGACTCTACTTTTGAGAAAGATATGTTGACAGTTACATCTTTTTCTTAACCATTTTCATTTTGAAATCTGTCTTCTCAAGAGTCTGTTTTTGAACACTTTCCTTTTAAGCATTATATTTTCTTATTATCTATTGGGTAAAGTGTATTTAGAAACATTTTAAAAATTAATTCTAGAGAACTTGAATATGAACCACTATTGTTTTTAAAAGTACTATCATTTCTACACTGTAGTAATGGTCAGTCATATTTTACTATTTTAAAATCTTTAAAACAGCATGAAAATTACTCGTCACAATCATTAGTTTTGATAGGATCACATTACGTGACTAGTTACCATGAGTATATATTTCTACTGTCATTATACTAATGGAAAACTTTAATTATGTGAATTCAAATCAGAATGGTTTTCTCACCTTCTATTAGTATGTTGTCCCTTTTGCTGTTATATATATGTTTTATTGCTCTCTTTTGTATTTTTAAATATTTGGGTTTTTAGAATAGTTATACTCTAAGGAAATTTACCCAAGTTATTGCTCTTAAAGATTATAATTAAGTAACTTTTAGAGATATTGAAATAATTTAGGGGTTGGGAAAATCAAAAATTTCAAGAATCATTCATGCCTGCATTAAAATAAGATTGGTCATGCCATAGAACAAAGGAAAGTGTGTTCAAGAAGGAAAATATCAAGAATTGACAGAATATTGCTATAAAATGGCTTGGTTAATTCTCACAAAATAAAGGCAAAAAACTTTTAAGGAATTTGGTAAATTAAGTGATTATTATTCATTTTTCTGCAGTGAATCACAGGCTTCTTAAAATGAAGCATAATCTTCTTAAATTTGGAACAACAGAGAAAAGACAAATATTAGAAGAAAAGCAATTGATATCCATTGCTACAAATAAAAACTTTTGGTTTGGGAGGAAGATAAGTAGTTAAAATTGGAAAAAAATGTATTTTTTCTTGATAAAACTCAATTTTTCATTCAAGACTGATCTCATTAATTTAGTTGTTCCTTCCCAATGTGATTCTGGCAGTACATCCATGCCTGCTCCTCATTTATGAATCTTTTCCATATCCTTCCATAAGTTCAGGTAAAGTACTCACCAAATATGCTAGAGTATTTCATTTTTTTCTAACATCTTAAGGATTGTTGTTGGTCAGTCAGATTGAATAGCTATTGAGAGATATTGGAGTCTCCCACATTAGTCTTTAACCATTGACTAGATGACTAGCAGTCCATCATTGTAAAGTGAATTCTTATTCATATTTATGTTGGATTAGACCTCTAAAATAAAAATATTTTATTTGTTTTATATTTATATGCATATATGTTGTTTTGAATATAAACCCTTTCAGGCACTTATACTTATTTTTTTTCATATTTGAATTTTTTTCTTTATTTTTGAATTCCTCTTTATTTACCAGAGCACCTTTTACTTAGGAGATTTTTAAATTAATGCTGAATGAATGAATATGCTACTGAGGCAAAGTTCTTATGGGGTTTTTTGCCTTTGTTTTCATTAAAATTATTAATTTCCAAATTAAAATGGATACAAGTATTGGTTCTGACACAGAGATGTGGTAAGGGCTAGACATTTGGGGTTAAATTACTTGCCCAGGGCACCTGAGTGCAAATTGAACCCAGGACCTTCCATCTTCAAACTTTGTTGAGCCACCTAACTGTTCCATTCAGCTTGGTTTTAAGCCATTAAAAATAACTATAAGTTTCTATACTTTTCTTTCCAGCCAGCCTACATCAGATCTCTCCATGTGTTTGAAAGGAATTTCCTGCTTTTGTATTTTAGGTTATATTCAGTTGGAGGCCGTGATGGAAGCTCTTGTTTGAGTTCGATGGAATACTACGACCCTCATACCAATAAATGGAATATGTGTGCTCCAATGTGTAAGAGAAGAGGAGGAGTAGGAGTGGCCACTTGTGATGGCTTTCTGTACGCAGTAGGAGGTCATGATGCTCCAGCTTCAAATCACTGTTCTCGTCTGTTAGATTACGTGGAAAGGTATGATTTAAGGATTCTGTTTTTTTGTGATACAGGCAAAATGATGTAGAGAACTAATGAATGCCTCCTAAGATGTAGAAAAAAGATAAAATCACAAAGTATTATTATTCATAATATATTATTATAACTGAAAATAAATATTTTACTTTTTATTTCCAATTAACTTAGTTTACATATACAAAGTTTTTGTATATGCAAAATAGATTTTCATGTTATTATAATCATATAAGACTTTATTATTTAGTGGGATTTTGAAATATCTAAGATATGAATATTATGCCCCAAAATGTCCTGAAAAAATAATATAAATTTATGTAAAGGTAGAGTATAAGTTTTTCCAAGAAAAACAATTGAACTAGTTAAATGCACATCAATTTGTTATATTAATTTTGTTTCCTCCTTTTTTTTGCTTCTTAGATGTGTGTTTATTCAAACATATTATTCAAACCTTAAGTGATGTATAAATGCTAGCTGTTGCTGTTATTCTTATTATTTTCTCTGGACTAGTGTCCTATAATTTTATATACACAATAGGACAATTTTTCTAGGAGGAAGAATTGGTTATCCCTTTTGAATGAGAGCATGTTATAGATGGGATATTCTCCTAGAGTATCATTTTTTTCCTTTTTTCCTGGATGAATAATTGCTTAGGAAGTTGGTAGGAGAATCAAGGGCTGCAAATCTATCCATGAATCCCAGAAAGCTCTTAAATTGCTTTTATCTGTGCTATCATACAATTTTATGCATAAAACATGCCAGTCACATGAAAGTCTTATGTTGTGCACAGGAGTGAGGACTAGTAGGTGAGTGTGAATATAGGAAGAGAAAGGAACATTGCGATCCTCTCCCTGGCATGTGGAGACTTGCTACCAGAGCTGTGATTAGGGGGAAGCTACTGGGACACTGGGACGTTGTCCAGAAGCATCAGCACTTAGACAGATTGCATTCCTTTGGCAAGTCGAATGAAATACACTTAACATCTAATTAGCAAGTATGCCTATGTTTAATAGGGGAAAACTAGCAGATAATGCTTCTATGGCTATACCCTGGGTGAGCTCCTACTCAGGCCAGCATAGTCCTAGTCTTTTCCTTAGCAGCGGCTTCCCCAAAAACAAGCTTAAACAGTCCAGCCCATGGTGATAGTGTCCTGGGATTTTTTACCACTTTGGGTCAAAATTTTACAAGGTCCAATGTCTCTTTCTGTGGTCCTTCCATGCCTCCTCCAAAAATTGGCCCTTGCCAGAATTTCTCATTTTGACTCAGGAAATATAATGATGACAAGAGTTCAATGAATATGACTTTCCTCTTTGAACACATGAAATAATATCTAGTGATTCTATGAGGTCTACCTTTCCTATAATGTAGTGTAAAAAAAATAGTCTCTATCTACTCCTAGGTGTAGTCAAGACATGAAGAGAGAGAGGTTTGCAGGACAAGCCAATATGCAAGAACCAAGGCTGGGGACCTGTCTGTCAATCAAGGAGAAGGTTCCAAAGGGAATGTTCCCAGGAGGAGGCAGTTGAGCTGGCCAGGGGGAGAATCTGAGGCTGTTTCTCTCTCTGGGGGTTGACTGACCAGGAGACTTTGGCTCTCTGGTATTTTACTGACCAAGAGTTGGAGAAAAGGCAGGAAGAAAGAGAGGCTTTTTTTTTTTTTTTTGGTGACTGGCTGAAGGAAAGAAGCCCCGAACTAATCTTGTTAGCTTTTGTCCCAGGCTAAAGGACCCTTGAGGGGGGCTTCTGAAAGTCAAGCTGAGAGACATTGGTGACTTTGTGAAGAAGAAAGAAGATTTTAAACAATTGTCTTCCATCCATCTCTCTAACTTTTCCTCTGTCATAGTTGTGTCTGAACTGATTTTGCAAACCCTCAAATTCTCCTTATAGATTAGGGAAACCTTCATCCCTCTTACCTCAGTTTCCCATCCTGTTGTTACCCAATAAACCTCTTACCTGAGAAAGAAAACAAGAGTATTTTATAGTCCACTCATGGGGGGGAGGGAGGAATCCAAAAAACTTCAAGAAGTGGGTGGTTATGGGAGTGAGGGAGGAAGAGGGTAGGAGGAGGTTAGGAAAACATTGATCCATTAGTCATCAGTAGAGATCAAGAGACAAATCCAAAAGGCTTCAATAAGTGGGTGCTTAAGGGAGTGAGGGAGGAAGAGGGGTAGGAGGAGGTTAGGAAAATATTGATCCATTAGTCATCAGTATAAATCAATAGGCAAATCCCCTATAGCAGTATCTCTCAGTGTCACTCAGAGTACACCTATCTCCATTGAAACTAAGAAATCCTCAGGTGTGTCCCCTACCAGCAGCCCTCTAGTCTCAAGCCAGAGTACATCAGTCATTGCAACAAGAAATAGTTCACAACAGATCATCTTTCTATTTCATAGGCCACTTTATGCTGACTGATCCAATATCTGAAAGAAAAGTGGTATTATTCTCTCAATTCATAAAGAGGATAATTTTCTTTTCCATTTTCATATGTAAAATCCTAAATTTGACATTTTTGATGAGTTGTTTCAGTTGTAGCTGGCTCCTAATGACCCATTTGGGGTTTTCATGTCAAAGATACTAGAGTAATTTGCCATTTTCTTTTCAAGCTATTATAAAATTTACATTTTACTCATTTCATTCTCCAACTTTTCCAGAGGAAACCAAGACAAACAGGGTGAAGTGGCTTGCCCAGGACAGATTTCAACTCAGGTCTTCCTGACTCCAAGCCAACCCAAGATCTATCCATGTTCTATCCATCTATCCTATCCATTCACTTAACTGCCCCAAAATTTGAACTAAGTGATTTTTAAGGTTTCTCTAAAATCTAGTGCCCATGAATCTAGACTTCTGTGCAAATGTCATTAGGAAGAATAGAAAGGAGATTCGAGGAAGGAAGAATAAAATTCTCATACTCTTGCCATCCCACGTATTTGAATTCTAAGTGTAAATGCTGCTAATGGAATGAATGACACTTAGAAGACACATTTCCAGCCTACATTGCCCTTCTGAAATATTGGAACACGGAGAAATGTGGAAGGAAGGGAGAGAGCGAGCGCCACTTTTACATCTCCTGTCACAATCATGCACCTATGAATAGCTGATGTAAATGTTGCTAATGAAATGACAACTCACTCACATAATTTCACCTTGAATTTCTCATATAAAGGAACTGAAATGTGAGCTGTGTGGGGAAGCATAAAGAATTCCATCTAGGAATAAATTCATGTTTCAAAATTTGCCTTAAATAAGCTTACCTATTCTTAAGTTATACGAACTCAGGTGGGAGGAAAAGCTATTTAAGTAATGCTGATGCACACTGCAGCATCCTGATTCCTATCAAAGCTGTTAGTGCATGTCATATAAATGGAATTTTTTGGCTATATTTACAGTATATGTCCTACACTGTTCATTTAGCATGTAAATAGTCAGTAAATCAAGACACCTAATGGATATTAGGATAATATAAGGGCCATTATACTATATCATTTCAGTGAGTTATAGATTATAAAATAATCTCATATAGTTTAGTGATGTATCTTATAGAGCTTCAAAAATAGTCTATAATAATGGAAATAGGGAACATATTAAGTAATTCACAGAGAGAGCAAAGCTAAGGTTCCCAAATTTTCTCCAGTGAGAGAGGAAAAGAGATAGGAGATAGGAAACTTTTTTTAAATTGTTTTAAAATGTTTTTAAATTTATCCAAAGGATAAAAAATTAATACAATTTTTTACTAACCATAACTCATGTTTCCTTAGCTATCTAAGACTTCTAAAGCATTTTACTTCTAACAAATCTATGATACTATAGTTAAACAAAAAATATTCTCCCCATTTTACAGTCTAGGAAGCAGATATTCAGAAAAGTTAACCTGCCAAAAGTAATATAGGTTAGTAAGCATCTCAGCTTTTGGGCTGAAACTCATTTTCCAAAGACTTCAAGTCCAGGGCACTATCCATTACATCATTACATCAGATGCTTTGTATGTACTCTGTGTCAAAAACAAAAAACAAAAAAACAAAGACCTCAGAGTCATTAGTCTAACCTACACTTTTATCTGTACATGAATTCATTGGATGTCACCCCAGTAAAGTAGTTATTGAGCTATTTGGTTAACACCTCTGGTGTACAGGAACTCACTACTTGATAAGATTTTCTACTTCATTTTTGCATGGTTCTGATATTTAAAAATATTCTTACACCCAAATTGAATCCATCTCTCTGAAATTCCCATTTTTTTGCTCCTAACTCTACTTTTCAGGGTCAAGCAAAACAAATTCAGTACATTTTGTCTATGCTATACCTTTAAATATGTGTAGATTATCATAGAATTCTTCATTTTTTCTCATATCTAAGTTCCCTCAACCTGTTTTATATCATTATATCTGTGTATGCCAAAATCCTAACCCCTTTTCTCTGACTACATTTCTGCTTGTCTCCATCCTTCCTAAAATGTATACAATTCCCCAATTCCTTCCAATTAATTCTCTTGATATAGCCTGACCAGGTGGGTGGTGCAATGGAAATGTTGCCTTCTGTGTTTTAGATACTAAACTCCTGAAAGAAGCTGCAGATTGCAGAAATCTTTATACCTATCATCATGCACTATTGACACATTGGAATTATGGTCCATGAAACCTCAGTTTTTTTTTTCATAGAATATATTTTTTGCCCAAAAAAACCCTTTGCCATCCTTGAATTTGTGAAGTTGATTTTTTTCACCAAAGGTATAGGATTTTACATTTATTCCTATAAACTGTTTTTTGTTGTTGTTGTTGTTTACTCTATTTTCTATATTGTTGTGATGTCTCGGGATTCCTATACTTTGGTTCAAAGTGTAACTCTCCTCCAACTTTAGGTCATGTATAAATTAATATATATGGTATCTGTGCCTGCAAATTGATATTTTAAGTATCAATATTATTGGCCAAGGTCAAGACCTTAGACTTCAAATAACCTCCCTCAAAAGAAACAAAATCATCAGACCACTAGATAGGTAATAGAATAAATACAGTGCAACATATGACATCACAGAGTCACATAAACATGGAATAAAGGACGCCAGATAACATTCTAAACTGTCCAAAGTTTTTCATAGGGTAGCCCTGATTTTTTTTAATGTATTGATGCATTTTATTTGAATACAGCAGACACTTCCCAATCAGAAACCAAATAAATCTTCTTG
This sequence comes from Monodelphis domestica, assembly GCF_027887165.1. Lineage (NCBI taxonomy): Eukaryota > Metazoa > Chordata > Mammalia > Didelphimorphia > Didelphidae > Monodelphis > Monodelphis domestica. The sequence continues at coordinate 122,436,987 of NC_077234.1, read as the reverse complement.
CAAAATATGTACACTACCTTAAAAGGATTATGTTATTAATTGAAAAGACAAATATATTTTTTACTTTAACAGTATATTTCACATATTGACAATTGTTAGTGTACTTGTATTTGAGAAGAATTTAATTGCTCATTCATTATTGGCTATATTTATATTATAAATAATTTTATGTATTGTTCTTCTGGCTCTTATTTCTGTATCATGCAAATATTTCTAGGAATACTTTGTATCACTTCTTAAAATGCAGTAAAATTCCATTATGTTCACTTTCCATAATTTATTCAATCACAGAGCACATATTTTATTTCTGACTTTTTCTCATGACATATCACAGCTTTCTGAGCATTTATAAAACATATGGGGGGGATGCCTTTCAGTCTGTCAATAACCTCATTGAATAGTCTAATTAGAGGAATCTCTAAAGTGAGATTCTAACAATTTATTAACTCTTCTGGCATAATTCCAAAAGGTTTTCAAGTACACATTAATCAATTCATAGTTTCACCAACAATTAATCAATGTCCCTCTCTTCCCACAATCTCTCGTAAAATTATGTTTCCCATCTTTTAGTCTCTTTATTTCCTTGATGGGTTTGAAGTAATGCTTATAGAATGTCTATTTTACTTTTCTTTGATTATTGGTGATTTTGAAAATTATTCGGCTTATTACTTAAAGTTTGTAGTTCTTCTAAAAAATTCATGTATATTTGACTTTTTGTCTATTGGGGAAAAGTCTCTAAATCAGAATGAGAATTGGAATTTTTTCCATAGATTTTGGAGTGTCAAAGTTTTAGAGAGACAAGTACAAAGCTCATTATTTAGCTTTATACTTTATATAAATGAATGTACTTTGTTAAAGTCTCTTCCAATATTTTTATGTATTCATGAAATTTTATTTGTTATTATGTTTATCTCTTTCTTCTTGCTGAGCAGGTCTTACATTCTTATTAAAAATCTAACCTGATAGTGAATAATTCTTTAAAGTTGTTGTTTCGTCATTTTTCAAGCACTGCATATTATTTTATATTTTATCTAAATATTAATTAGTGATATTAGTCAATACTTTTCTTTCTCAACCTTATCTCTCCTGATCTGAATAATAGGGCAATTTTTACATTGTATGATGATTTAAATGTTTTCTTTATATTTTGCAAATATGAATGTTTGATAATATTCTTTAGAGTATTCATTATGGACTGGTTTTTAAAAAAAAATATTTTAGGCACTTGGTAGCTCAGTGGATTGAGAGCCAGGCCTAGAGACAGGACGTCCTAGGTTGAAATCTAGTCTCAGACACTTCCTAGCTGTGTGACCGTGGGCCAGTCACTTAACTCCCATTGCCTACCTCTTACCACTCTTCTGCCTTAGAACCAATACTAAGACAGAAGATAAGGGTTCAAAAATAAATAAACAAATAAACAAATAAATAAATAAATAAAATGAAAAAATAAGATAAAAATATTTTATATGTATGGTTTTCTTACTCTCTAATATTGAGTTTAGAATTTCTATTTACCACTCTGTAAATCTGCATATTTTATACTTCTTTATATTTCATATAAGTTTTAATTTGTTTGAATATAATTAATTGGGTTTAACATTTTCTAAACATACCCTTTATGATGCCTTATTTACCGCAAACTAGTTTTCTAATAGTATAGAAATTTTTCTTTTTTTGTAGTTTATAGAATTTTTCCTCTACCTCACTCCATCTGGATGCCACTGAAGTTTTGTTTAAAAAAAAAAACATATAGCTTTTAATTGTTTCAGTTATCTAATTTGATTTGCTTCATTTCCTCATCTGTAAAATAATTTGGAGAAGGAAACTGCAGACATTCCAATATCTTTGTCAAGCAAACTTCAAAATGGTTTGGTTTTAAGGCAGTTAGGCAGCACAGTAGATAGAATAGTTGGGCCTGGAGAGAGGAAGACTAATATTCTTGGGTTCAAATCTGGTCTGAGACTACCTCGGTGACCCTGGACAATGCTCTTAAACCGGTTTACCTCCATTCCTAATCTGTAAAATGAGTTGTAGTAGGAAATGACAAACCTCTCCTGTATTCTTGCTGGGAAAACCCCAAATGGGGGCAGGAAGAATTGGCCATGACTGACATGATTGAATAATAAGATTACAGGGCTGTTCTCAATTCTGTAGATCTTAATTTTTAAAAATTTAACTTTGGCATTTTTTTAGCAATTATTTTTTTTTTGCTATGTTTTGAATTCAATTATTAGCCTGTTTAACCCATTGATATTCTCAGTCTCTTTAACACATGACCAGAGAGATCAAATTTCTTCTAAAGATCAATTTACCTATCTCCCACAAATACAGTAAGTTGTGGCATCATTATATTCTTGCCAAGGTTGTCATTTTTAAAATAGAATTATTTATTGTTTCTATATTTTGTTCTTTCACCCACTCATTATGTATTCTTTGTTCATATTTCCTTTATTAAATGCTGTGTTCTATAGAGAACATATACAATATTTCCAGTTTTTCATTTATTAATGATTTCTTTATGCTCTGACATGTAATAATTCTTTTATATAGTTATTATGCATTAAGGTAAATAGATATTATCTTTAAGATTCTTAACTACCTAAATTAAATAGTATTCTGACTTTTAATTGCTTTATTATTCATCTTAATATTAGAATTGTCTAAATTTAAAAGTGGTATTTTGAAATACACAAAAATCATTCTTCATGGTACTTAGATATTCTAGTAATTCCATTGCTTTTTAAAAAATTTAAACCCCAATAGTCTGTATTGGTTCTAAGGCAAAAGAGTGCCAAGGACTAGGCAATAGGGCGTTAATTGACTTACCCAGAATCACACAAATAGGAAGTATCTGAAGTCAGATTTGAACCCCAGAACTCCTACCTCTAGACTTCTCTTTCAATCCACAATGTGGATCATGGAGAGGCTCAATCTCTCAAGCCACCTAGCTAACCCTTACATTAACTTGTCTTAATTATTTTAAAGTATATGACTACATCTAATTTGCATATATGTGTGTATATTTAATATTAATATATTTTATTATCTGCAGTGTCTATTAACCGATAATTTTTTTGCATATTTTCTTGACTATGTAAACCTAGACTTATATTCATATATATAAAAATATACAAATATACATAATGTTAATGAAGAATTTCATCACTATTTCATTTATATATATATATATATATATATATATATATAACATTTCCTACTCTTGCTTTTATAACCTCAGTTAAATTCTAATAAATTCCTTACTAAACTCTAATTTTACTTTTGCTGCATTCAGGTCTTAAATAGGTTTCTAAAACTTATTGAATTTTTCTTTATAATTCATTCTATCATCACTGGCCATATTATGTACAGATTTGTTACTGTTCACATTTACATTTTTTAAAAATCACCATTTCCCCTAAATCATTATTATAATTTATTAATACATTTAGCACCATAAATTTTATTCAACAGTTTAAACCACATTATTAGCAATTTCTCCTTCAATTTTTAAGTCTTGATAATAAAAAAAAATGGTATAGCATACACTGGTAGATTTTGCCTTCTTTTAAGGTTTAACACACAAAAATCAACAATTGTCTTTTTTAAATTAACATGACCTAGGTTTTACACATCCCTTTCCTGATCATACATATTCAGCTGAGAAATCTCTCATTTTCTTTCCTCCTAAGACTTTATTTTTGAGGAGGGACTTCTTAGGCATCAAGGAAACTAAGATGGTAGAATGGAGGAAGCAGCCAACTCTACCAATATTTCCTTCCAAGCAATTTAAAAATAATGCCTCAAATCAATTTCTTTTTTTAGACTTTATTTTTAATTTATTTAGAAAATTTTATTTAATCAATTTAGAACATTATTCCTTGATTACAAGAATCATATTCTTTTCCTCCCTCCCCTCCAAACACCCCTTCCTGTAGCTGATGCATGTTTGCACTAAGATGATCATTTAGAGTCTACATGGCCAACCATATTCCCTCAACCCATGTAATCAAGCAGTTGTTTTTCTTCTGTGTTTCTACTCCCACAGTTTTTCCTCTGAATGTGGATAGTGTTCTTTCTCATAATTCCCTCTGAGTTGTTCAGGATCACTGCATTGCCACTAATGGAGAAGTCAATTACATTCGATTGTACCAGTGTGTCAGTCTCTGTGTACAATGTTTTCCTGGTTCTGCTCCTCTCACTCTGCATCAATTCCTGGAGGTTGTTCCAGTCCCCATGGAATTCCTCCACTTTATTATTCCCTTGAGCACAATAGTATTGCATCACCAACATATACCACAATTTGTTCAGCCATTCCCCAATTGAAGGGCATCCCCTCATTTTTAATTTTTGGGCACCACAAAGAGCACATCTATAAATATTCTTGTACAAGTCTTTTTCCTTATTATCTCTTTAGGGTATAAACCCAGCAGTGCTATGGCTGGATCAAAGGGCAGACATTCTTTTATCACCCTTTGGGCATAGTTCCAAATTGCCCTCCAGAATGGTTGGATCAATTCACAACTCCACCAGCAATGAATTAGTGTCCCTACTTTGCCACATCCCCTCCAGCATTCATTACTTTCCATAGCTGTCATATTAGCCAATCTGCTGGGTGTGAGGTGATACCTCAGAGTTGTTTTGATTTGCATCTCTCTGATTATAAGAGATTTAGAGCACTTTTTCATGTGCTTATTACTGGTTTTGATTTCTTTGAGAATTGCCTATTTGTTTCTCTTGTCCATTTATCAATTGGAGAATGAGATTGAAACCACTTCTTTGTACATTTTCCCCCATTTCAGAGAATCACCAGATCACAGATTTAGAGCTGGTCCTTAGGGACTCTCTAGTCAAACCTCCCCCTTTTTTAAGGTAAAAAAACCTCAGTCTCCTACCACACAGATAGTAAGTAATGGAGATTGGATTCAAACACCAAATACACTATGTCTCTGTATTACTTAGCAGTAATATTTCACTAGTGCTCAGTACAGTGCTCGGTATATGTAGGTACTTAATAAATGTTTATTAAAAAAAAAACCTCTTACCTTTTGTCTTTTATTTAATATTATGTATTGGTTCTAAAGCAGAAAATTGGTAAGGGCTAGGCAATAGGGGTTAAGTAATTTTCCCTGAGTCACACAGCTAGTATCTGAGACCAGATTTGAAATCAGGACCTTCAATCTCCAGTCTTTGTTTTCCAGACACTGTCACCTAACTGTCCTCTTAATAAATTCTTATTGACATATGGTGGCAAGCTGCAAATCTTAACCCAGATAGGGCATAAGGAAGTAACAAGAAGGAAAAATAACTATGTTTTTTTTTAAAAAAAGGTCATAAATCAACATGCATTTTTAAAATTTACTAATATTTTATTTTTAACTCAATTACATGAAAAATAATTTAAATATTTATTTTCTTTGTTTGATCCAAATTTTCATACTCTCCCAAGCCAAGATGGTAAACAATCTGATATAGATTTTACATGTGTAATAGCCTAAAACATATTGCCATATTAGTCCTTGTGTGAAAGAAAACTCAAACAAATGAAAGAAAAGTGAATAATGTGAAATATAGTATGTCTCATTCTCCATTCAAATTCCATCAGTTTTTCCCCCTCTGGAGACAGATGGCATTTTTCATCATGAAGCCTTAAGAACTGGATCACTGTGTTCCTAGGAACAGCTATGTCATTTCTAATTGTTCATCACTTAATATTTATATTACTGTGCAAAATGTTCTCCTGGTTCTGCTCACTTCACTTTGCATCAGTTCATGTGGGTCTTTCCAAGCCTTTTTTAAATTATCCTTCACATCATTTCTTATAGCACATTAGTATTCCATTGCAACCATTTCCCAATTGATGGACCTCCCCTCAGTTTTTAATTCTTTGACATCACAAAAAAGAGCTGCTATAAATATTTTGCACAAATACATACATTCTTTCCCCCCTTCTTTTAAATCTCCTCTGGATACAGACCTAGTAGTGGTATTTCAGCAAGCATTTATTAAATGCCTACTATTCGTCAGGTACTGTACTCCTAAGTCGGGGATGCAAAGACAAAAATTGAACAGTCCTTTACCAAGAATTGAGGTGAATCACATGTTTATGTAAATTCAATGCAGACTACATACATGGTACTTTGGGAGAGGAGGGCACAAGTAACTAGGAAAACCAGGAAGGATATTATGTAGAAGCTTGATTTTGAGATATGACTTGAAAGAAGTGAGAGATATTATGATGTGCACAGAAGGAAGTACATGCAGACACTGGAGTCAGCCGGCACAAAGGGGTAGAGGTAGGCAATGAGTGTCACATGTAAGCTAAAGCAGAAAGGCCAATTGATTTAGAATGGAGGCAGTAGAAAGGGGAATGATGTATAATAAGCTCCTAAATTAGATTATGGCCAGGTTGAAATGGGCTTTAAAAGTGATATTGCAATAGTCAAGGCAAGAAGTGAGGAGGTCCTGAGTTTGAGATATATTGTGGAGTAAGAAAGGGCAAGATCTGACAATAAAATGGATATTTGGATGAGGAAGAGTGTCAAAGATAATGAAAACCTAAGGGACTTGAATGGTGCCCTTGACAGAAAAGGGGGAGAAAGGTGGAGGAAGCTTGGGGACAAGAGTGAGTTCTTTTTTCGATACATTAACAGTACATTCAGCGTGAAATAGCTAGTCAGAAGTTGGTACAGCAGGCTTAGAGCTCATGATAGAGATAAAGACTGGATACTTTTAAGCTGGGAGCCCTTTACATGGAGAGAATAAAATAGGGTCCAGAATAGAGCCTCAAGGTATACCAAGAGCTAGGGGTGGTATATAGATGACCAAAGAGACTTAAAAGCAACCAGCCAGGTAGGAAGAATGCCAAGAAAGAGTAGTATCATGAATACTCAGAAAAGAGAAAGTATCAAGATGAGGAGGATGATCATCCAAGCCACATGCTGCAGAGAGGTCATGAAGGATGAGGACTAAGAAAAGAACACCCTATTTGGCAATTAAGAATTTGCTGATAACAAACAATGACTAGAATCAAGATAAAGCAATGTCATGTTAGCCAATGATGGGTAGAGTATCAAAAATAAAGGAATATCAAGTCATTTTAAAACATTTTAAAATACTTCAGAGAATTCAAGAAGGAAAAAGAAGCATGATATTCTAGAAAGTTATATTCAAGTACATGTTACTCTGGCATGTTTCAGGCTATATCCTGCTTTACTGCAATCCCAACTACAAAGTTGATTAGGTCTGAAGCCATTATATTTCATACATTTTATGTTATCTTACTAACATCAGTTTAAAAGGGTGACTTTTATTCATCTTATTACCATATTCCAGGCATGCATCCATTAGCCCTGAATGCATTGACTACCAAATTCAAGCTTTGAAACTGATATTCCTGAAAGTCTTAAGTTTCCAGAATTCCGTGCTAAATGCTTGCTTCATCCTGCATGCACATTTCTTTAGTAGAAGTCTGTTGTGGTTGATAATATAAGGGAATATACTATTCTTTATGTGAAAGAAGAGTTTCCATGAAAACTTAGATATCTGAACACTAAGCAGCAGTTCCCACTCAGTAAGGAAAAATTGATATTTAAGAGATTCTAAACTAGATAAATAAATTAAACATTTTAAAGGCAATTATTATCATATTGTTCCAATGATCATAGAAATCATAATTAATTGAATGATCAAATTGGATTTCTAGTTGATTCCTTTCTTCATTTAAAAATATTTATTAACATGTTTTGTTTGTATATCTTCATTTCCAAATATGTACTTCACCTGGCCTATTTCAAGAGCCATCGATGGTAACAAACAAAAAAAAAGAAAAAGAAAAAATGTTGAAATAGCTAACTTGGCATTGACCTACTTTGAATAACTATGCTATCTACCATACTCATAAGTTAATAATCCATACATTCCATACCTCTAGAATTTTAAATAAATTATTAGTAGAGTTCATTTTTCTTAATTTCTTCTTTGATATGTTTCTTTCTAAAATCAAAGCATAATATTTTTGATCATCTTTTTTTCCTGATAGAAGTCATTTTTAACCTTTGGTTAAATTATAGCTTAATTTTAACCCTAACTTTTCACTATTTTAGCTGGTCACTTGCAATTTATTAAAAATTAATTAAAATATAGCATGTGTGATTCATTTACTTTTAAATTCCCAAAACATTATTTAAAAGTTACTTATTGTCTCAAGAATTATCTCATCATGCCTCAGACACTTCCCAGCTGTGTGACCCTGGGCAAGTCACTTGACCCCCATTGCCTAGCCCTTACCACTCTTCTGCCTTGGAGCCAATACACAGTATTGACTCCAAGACAGAAGGTAAGGGTTTAAAAAAAAAAAAAGAATTATCTCATCATGTAAAAAAGTGAGCCTTTTTTTAAAGAACAGCCACCCATTTATCAATTCTACTTTGATTTAAAATCTTCTAAACCTGAATTTTCATTCTCTATTTTAGTAAAATGAACTGCCACACTTTCATTAACTACCCAGGTAGATAAGGATAAGAACTGTATCTATGATTCCATTGAGACAGGAAATACCTAGATAAAAAAAAAAACATACTGAATGCAAATCAGCATTATCTCTACATTTTATAATCTTGGACAATAGCTAATAGCACTAAGACTTTAACTTTTGTAGAATTATAGAGAATATGTGCATTGCACAGAGAATCTGAATTCAAGCCCTCCAAGCTCCAAAGCCAACTCTATCAATGATGTTCTATCCAATATCATGCTGCTACTTCTAATGTAATACTGGGCAAATTCAATCTCTAGGTTTCAGTATTCAAGTATATTCAGTATTCATGTTAGATGAAGTGGTCACTAAAGTTCCTTCTAGCTCAAAATGATTTGATCCACTGGTCCTATTTATAACATAAATTTTGCTAATCATAACATAAAAAAGATATAGATTAAAAACCTCCCAATTGGAGGGAAAACCTGAGATCAAGTGAAATCTATTAAAATATCTTATGACCGTAGTTGTTTATTTTTTATTCAAAACAAAACACTTATTCTCATATGTTTTTCTCATTAAAATGTTGAAAAATTGTATCATTATTATTGGATTTATTATTAGTCCTCTGAGTAGAGACTAATTAGAGACAGATTTATTTCACAGATGTAAGACTACTACAGATGGTTCTCTGTCTCTTACTTACATTTCTATTAAGAACTGCTCATGTCAGTGAAAGGTAAAGCAATTTACTCATACTCATATGGACTGTGTAAGAGGGAAAAGGGGTTAATTTTAAAAGGATTAGACTTGATTACTTAAGAGTGGTCGCCAGGAATTTAATTAATTCCAAAGAGATTTATTTTACAATTACAATTTACAATTAATTTACAATTTATTTACAAAATATAGAGAATGAAGAAGGAAATCAAAAAGGATAGGGTAAGATATCTAGCCTAAGCACTAAGTAATTTACCCTTGGCCCCCTCTCCCCTCAGGCAGACAGAGTTAGTTTCAGGGGGGGAAGTCTCTCAGAAAGATAGGTCTTTCCTGAGACCAGTCTCTTCAGAAAAAAAAAAAACAAAAAAACAGCAGTTGAGTCAGCTTTTCACTCACCACCTGTCAGTCCAGGCAGCAGATTCTTTATCAGCCTCCACTCCCAGTTGAGCTCCCAGTAGAACTCTCTCTCACAGGAGGTTCCACTCCAAATGAGAGTTCCAAATCAAACTGCACTCAGGCAATTGTCACTCCCTATTAAAGGTACTTTCTTTTGGGTCAATTCTCCTAATTTTTACATCTACCAATCACAGTTGAAGCTTTTGCTTTTAGGACTGCCTGGGGCAGTCAGTTGATTTTGATTCATCACCCACTATTTCACAGGCAGACCTCCTACTTAATGTGTGAAATGGAGTATTTACACCTTTGGTGATTAAATCTGAAAAATGAGCAGATCTCTCCACTACTGTAAGCAAGGTGTTTATGCTTTTGGTGATTAAAACTAAAAAGAAAGGCAGGGATTATAATTTAATCTTCACAATATTTCATTGCTATAATCAGGAGAGAGTTAAATTTAATCTCCACAACTGTATGTGTCAGAAAAAGGACCAGAACTCATACCTTTCTGACTAAAATCAGTCTTCATGCTACTTCTCAGAAAAAAAAATAGTAATACTTTAAAAATCATATCTGAAAAATAAATACTTACATGGCTTCCAGTAGCTATCTTCAGAGAAAATCTATTTCAGAAAGAACCTCAAGCCAGTACATTTTACAACTAAATTTACCAACTGTGCATTGTGTCTTCTCTTCCCTGAGTGCTATAAATTATAATGGAGTCTTTGACACGATATTTTCATTGTTACTCCATAAAAGCCAAAGTGAGTAGTTGGAAAGGAAGAAAACCTAAATATATAAAAGTACATTTTCAAAATTTACATATATCCATATATATATGTATATATATATATGTAGATGCTTATATATAGATGTCTAACTATGTATCTAAAGCAATATATAAACAAATGAATATACAAATACATACATGCATAAAACAACAGACATGTAGCAGGTACTCCGGACTAAAAAGAATGGCTAACACCTTCCTGTCAACAGAATGGGGCTAAAAAGGAGAGTTCACTATAATTGCTTGAAAAATGCTTTCCCTCACTTTTTCAGTTTCTTTCCTTAGCTAGAAAAAACTATTGATTTCATCTTTGTGTAATAACGTGATATGCCCCAGGCTAGGGAGAATACTGTAAAAAAAATCCTGAACATAGAAAGTAATGAATTTAAAGGTGAAGACAAGAATAAAAGTCACTGAGTGTAATTTAACTAATTAATTTATTTAACCAGGAAGCCCCACGTACAGAGTATCAGAGAATAATTACTGTTAAAAAAAAACTCAATGAATTTTGTTTTCTTGGTTTTAATTTTTGCTTGATTGTGTGATTTTTTATTAAAACATTAAATAACTAGATATTTTTCTTGTTCCCTTGAAAATTTTCTGCATGTTCTAGTCCTAATGAGGCATTTAAAATAAATCAACTACTACCAGACTGAATGCACAATAAATGCTCAGTAAGAATATGCCACTTAATTAATTTTGAATTCTTTGTTGTTAGTTTATCACTCAAGTTTGAGTTTGAGTTACCCTAATAATTCCATGTCGACTATGGCTAGGCCTGCATAATGCTAGTTAAACCAGACATAGCACAAAATATTGAGTTTGGTTTTCCATAATTATTCTGTCCAATTCCCTAAAAGGGTGGGAAAATAAAGGTATCAGGTTTTGCTTCTTGCCACCATTCAGAGTGGCCATCAGTTTTATAATTGAGGTGGGATGACTGGACTTTGGCCTCAAGATACAGAATGTATATGGTGCTGTCAGGGTTTATATTCCTTTCAGCAAAATAAAACTAAACTCAACATCTAGTAGGAAAGAGCAATTGGTAAAAACAGGAAGCTACCAGGTGGCCCAATCTCTTAAGTCTTAGGTGAGCTCTATCCTCTCCCCCATCCCTTGCTGAGAGTCCTCTCCCCCTCCTGAATCTCTCCCCCCACTCCCCACCAACAAAGACAATAGCTGGATTTGTCTTTAAAAGTTAATTTGAGGGCAATTTTCATGCTTCTTGCCCCAGGCTCATTTTTTGAAAATTGCCCTAGGCATGTTTTGTGAAATTTGCCACAGGCATGAAAAAATGCTAGTTATATTGCTGCTGGCCTCAGTGAATCAGGATGACTGAAGAGCCTGCTTGTATCTGCACCAGCAAAATGTATCATTAGACAGTCCATCACCATTCCCCATCTCCCTGCCAATAGAAGAAGCAGAAATATTGTTTCTACATCAATAACTCTGAAGGCTCTTTTTTCTACCACTTAAAAACTTTATTTGCCAGAAAATATTCACCAAAAAATGGAAGCAATTGTTTTAAAAATGTCATTGAAACAAATGGTTATGATACATTATAACTATATGGATGGTCCCAAATTTCCCAGGTGAAAAATATTGAACTTAAACTTAACCTATTTGCTGAAAATGGATAGATTATTAGCAAGAAAATTACTAATGTGCAAATATATATATATATATATATATATATATATATATACACACACACACACTATAGGCTTGTACTTGCATGCTCCTCTTTTGGAATTATTTCTAGAGTCCTCCATTGTTTGTCAGTTTATATGCCACTTCTCAGTCATTTGCTTTAAAAGGAACTCTTGCATTTTACAAACAGCTTTGCTACTGCTTGGATCCTCTTTATTTAATGGGAATCAGCTATTGAAACACACAAGAATTCCTTTGGATACCTAAGGGATGTATAGCATCTGGAGCATTGAAAGTGCCTTTCAACAATCTTCACCATAATCCCATTACTAATGATTGCCATTAACAAATGGAAGTGATGTCATTTACAGCCAAGGAGATAGGACCTTTGTGCCCCAACCCTTGCACCTGTAACCAGCCTACAAGGAGAAAGTGCTTTTTCAATAATTGCTATAAACCAAGAAGCCTTTCTTCTTATCAGGCTAATCCTATGCACATCATCAGAAATAGACTGAAAGGGGAAATTCAGTTAAAGAAAATTCTCAGGGAATTTTTGCAATAAGAAGAACCTATAGCATCTGTCCCCACTTCCAGGACATATAAAATAGAGCCCTCTTTATTAGTTTGCCATTGAAAATGCAGACAGTGGGTAGCTGCCAGAGTTAAAATATCTTGATGATAAATCTGATGGGTAGCTAAAAGCTTCAGAAATATTATACTATTCAGACATCTATTTGGATAAAACATTCCCCTCATTCTTCCCCCCCAAAAAATCTTGGTACAAATTCTTGGCTGGAAATTTTGATTACATTTTGTAGAACTGTATGATAGGAATTTAATTAATTGAATAGTGTGAGAAAGTGTGTATCTGTCCTGAAATATTAGACACCGAGCTGTTTGGGAGTGAGAAAGAACATGATTCAAGTCCTTCCTCTGACAAAGAACCTGAACATACACATGTGTGTAAATGTGTGTACATGCACATATGTACATATGTAGCTGTGTTATCTGTACATTGAGATGTTTTATGAGTGTATATGTGCTTATATGCACATGCACTGATAACCTTGCCAGTAACATGTTTGTATGAGTCTACAAACAAGCTTTTTCTTACTCTTGTCATAGCAACTCACCCTTGGGAAGTCACCTCATCACTTTGTCTCATTTTTCCTCCCTTATAATATGAGGAGTTTGAGCTGGTTTTTTTTCTAAGATTTCTTCTAACTCGAAGATATTATATTTGCTAATATGACCTTAGTCTCTGATAGTTGAAAATTACTCTCCGATAAGTGAAGAAGTGGTTGGATGAAAACTCAATTAAAGAATGATCCCCAAAGCATATGAATGAAGCTTTAAACATATCTCCATCTATAGCATTTGCAAGCCAGGGTTTCTGCTAAAATTTTTCTACTAAGGAGGATTCTAGGCAGCCTATATGGTTATCAGACCTACAGAAATGTACTTTCTTATTTGGCCAATGTTACTGGCCAAATGAGCTGTTCATCAATATTGATACAGCCATGGATTATTGTAAATTGTTGTTGTAGGTTCTAAAAGACAACCTGTACTGACTAACAGTTCAGATAATTAATAGTGGGAAATGCAAAAATGCTGGAGAATCTAGTTTCTCTTTTCCTTTTGCTGATTCAGCACACTAGTTCTTAAGAGTACCTTTTACTATTTCTCTTACTACTTCGTGCAAATAGGACTGGGACCTAAGGGATTTTCCAAATGGGGTTTGGGAATCACCACACCCCTCTTACATTTTGAACTCAACAAACAAAACATGTTAAAAAAAGTTAGTTCCTCTAGATTATTCATCAAACTAAAGATTCTATGAAATATCAAAAGTGGATTCAAATGAGCCCGGCCACATATCCAAACACTGACTTACTTAGGAGGTATTTTTAGGCAAAATTGTATTCCTGGTAGAGTTTATCACCCCTTGGCTCCTTCTCTTATCTTTCCTGCTGGCTCAAGTTTTCCAGCACATCTGAATGACATTTCGTGTCCCCCACCTCCCTCTTCATTACAACATCCATAGCCTGTGTTTCATTCGTCCAAGAACATGTCATATTATAACCAAAAAACTCCTTCTCAAGTGATAGAAATCTTCTTTATAGCTCTGAAGGGCTAATAGAATATGCCATGAATACATTGAGAGTTGCTTCCCAGGGTCCAAATCTTTTGCTAATAGCATGAAATAAAATTTAAGTGAAATTATAACCCACTTTATTTTCCCATTCTAAGATTCATATCCATGTTCTTTAAGCCATAACTCTAATGTCTAAGAATAAATGTTATTAAAAACAGTCCCTGATAGTTATTTTTGCAGGCTCACATTTACTAGTTGTGCTTTACAAGTCTTACTGTGATTCAAAGTGATTTGTCTCATGTCTTAAACTTCATGGCAATGGTACCTCATCAAGCCCTTGACTAAACCATCATTCATTAAATTTATTATTAAGGTGGTCTCAGATTCAAAGAATGCAATGTGTTTGTGAACCACTTGTAGATGACATCTTTAATACAGAGGCATAAGGAAGGGGAAAATTATTAGGTTTCGAGTCCAGAAATATTACAGATTCAATCCTCGCTCTAATACTAAGAAGATGACATTGAGCAAGTACATCTACAAGCTGTAAAGTGGGGATAATACTAAATGTGATGTCTACCTCACAGAGTTACTATAAAGAAAGAGTTTTGCCACTCTTAAAGCACAAAAACGTCATGTTATTTTGTCAGCCCCAGGCTTGTAGCATCTCTTCATCCAGTAAAAAGGATTCCCCAAACTTCCATTAAGTCTGAGGTAATATGTACTAAATAAAAAAAGTAAGATATTTTTTACATTGTATTGAAACATAGGAAGATTCATATAACAAACAGAAGCAAAGAAGCAATATACACAGGGATTGTAGCAATGTCAATGAAAGATCAAAATTTAAGGCATCATTCTCATGTCTTTTATGTGTATTTACAATGACCAAGGTTGACCAGAGATGGGAAAAAGCACTTCCCTCCGTTTGATGCAGCTATGGAGAACTATGGTTATACATCAATACGTTGTCAGATTTGCTTTATATCTTGACTTTCCTACCACTTCCTTTTCTTTTTTCTTTTTTGTTAGAAGGGAAGGCTTTTGAGTAACAGAGAGGGAGAAATATTTTTTAGAAATGTTGGTGACATTAAAAACAAAAGTTATCAATACAAGTCTAAAATTAAAAGGCTATGTTAAAACACTAGGAAAATAAGTGATGTTTATATGTTTATTTAGACAATTGTGACTTTTAAATAGATTTTAGCCATGGTTTAATGCTTATGATAACGTATCTTTTCTAAATAATATTCCATAGACCTATAAAAAATAAGAAAAATTAGTTATCTGTAAAATGAGATTGAGCTACTTGTTTTCAGAGCTAAATAATATATTTCCTAAAAATAAAAAAACAGATTATTTATTTGTTTATTTATACTTAATATTTATTATTAGATTATTTCCTATTATTATTAACTTTTAATCTCTTGTTAAAGTTATAGAAACTAAAATATTTTTCTTCCTAAAAATGTCCTCTGAAATAATTTATAGGTGCATAATTAGGTATATGCCAAATAATTTATTTTCCTTTTCCACTTGAATTTTAGATATGACCCCAAAACAGACACATGGACCATGGTGGCTCCTTTAAGTATGCCTCGAGATGCTGTTGGAGTGTGTCTTCTGGGTGACAGGTTATATGCAGTAGGTGGATACGATGGTCAGTCCTACCTGAACACTATGGAATCCTATGACCCGCAAACTAATGAATGGACACAGGTGAGACTGTTTGGTTACCAGAAAGTGTTAAAAGACTTTCTTCAAAAGGCTTGAGAAGTACATAGCCTTCCTAGGGAAGATAATATGGAAGCCTTGAGTGATACAATGTATTCTTTTAGTATAAAAAGAATATGTTTGCTCTTTCCCCCTAAAAAATTGAGTTATTTTCTTGATTAAGTATTTGTCTAAGTCTCAATTAATTTTAAAAGATTTCCTTTCTAGGAAACACTATAATTCTAAGCCACTGAATTCACTGAAAGAAGACACTAGAATTGTGACTTTTTTGATAATTCTCAATATAAACTTTCTGTAGTAACTAGCCTTTTCACAGTTTCTCGAGGGTAAAAATGAATCCTATTTTCTTTGAAACATGCAGAAAACAAAGTAATAACCAAAAAAGCTACATCTTGATAGGTCTACTTCACATCAGGGAGACAGAACATCTCTTCTTGCCTAAATTTTTCTATTAGAGGTGTTTCTGTATGGTCCTGAAGCTTGTGCATAGCCTAAAATTAATTCCATGGAGAGAAATGGGGCATTGGCCAGTAGCCCCAGATCCTGCACCTGTCCCACACTACAGAATAAATTTCAATTGCCTATCTTTGAAGCAGACAAAATTCCTATTATCAAGGACAGACTATCAATAGGAGAGATTTAACTCTTCTATAACATGTAAGCCTGACGCCTTGGAGTCATGAAAGAAAACATTCCCCCTTGGCTGAGCAGAAGAGAGTCTAAAACTGATGCTCCAACAGGAAGAGAGGAAGAAATAAATCTTCATGTACTCCATGATTCATTATGATTTTTTGAGGAAATTATTTCTTCCTCAAATTAAAATAAGCAAAACAAAAGTGATGTTAATGGTCTTTCCCCCAATCCCAATTTAATGCAAAACCTTGTAACTGAGCTTCTTAATTTCCTAAAAAAAAAACATAATAAGTACTGAATAAATATTATTGACAAACTAAGTGGATAAATATACATTTTAAAGGTGCTACTTCTATAAAGGCACATTTTAAAAAGGCCATGAATATATTGTTTATGGGTATATAAATGATGTAATATAGAATCTTCATTACTTATTCAAAGTAACTACCCATTACACATATTATTCTTCTAAAATTGAAATTAAAAAGTGCCTTTTTCCTCTCAGATCTGAATTGATTTAGAATCTTGAACCCTAGAGACTACATTTCCTACAATCCTCTTTTCCTGTTTGTGTGTCTCCTTATGTGGGGGGGAGTTTTTGAGTTTCTGTTTCTGCCCATGTGGCCTCTCTGGTTCCATGGTGAAGGAGGGAGGAGCGGCTTTTATTCTCTTTTGACTCATATAGCATATGGGAAGCTAAATAGCATTTAAGTTATTTTTATTTTAACAACAGCTTTATTTTAGTGCATTAAATTTTTTTTAAAAAAACTCTTAAATTGCTTTTAGATTTTACTTCTTAGGTATTTTTTCCCCTTTCCTTTATAATTGTTGTCACCCATTGAAGGTACAAGATTTAGACTACCTCTACAAAATAGGTCGGAAAATTATTAGGAATCTGGGTCACTAGGAAGAGATAAATTTCCTTTCTTCCATTCTTCCCATGATCATAGTAAGAATATTTTAAAAATGTTGATGCCTTTGTAGAACCTTGGTCAAATGCCTGACTGCCATAGTTAAATGATATACCATTGCAAATGTTTATATTTAACATCTATCTCAGATCTTTTTGCATTAAGGACACAATACATCTGCCAAGGTACAGGAGGATGCTCCATCAAAACTGATGATTGCCTCCTCCCTTTTATCCAGTAACTATCAAAAAATAAGTGATCAGCCATCTACATATACCTTTTGGTACTGTGTAGCTTCTATTGGAAATATAAAAGCTAATTTGCATCTGTTTGCATCTGTTTTGTGAAGCTACATAGGAAAGGGAAATATTTGAAAGAAGATTCAAGAAAACTTCAGTGGAAGAGAATTACAAATCAATAAAGCATTTATTAATGATTTAGAATGTGCCAGGTTCTGTGCTAAATTCTGGAGATAAAAAGACAAACATGTTTATATTTTCACAGGGGTAGACAACATATAAAGTGGAGCTGGAAAATGGGGCAGAGAGGGAAGGTGTACAAGTGTTGGGATGGCTGGGTGAAAGGCTAGAACTGAGGAAGATGAGACAAAAGTTGGTTTCCCAAAGCCTAGGTTGGCTCTATAGGCAAAGTCCAATTTTCAGGTGAGGAGGGAGTGGATGACAGATGGTGGGGCTTGAGACATCCAGGAAGGATTGTGGTAGAATGTGGAAGAATGTTTTGCATTCTTTCCTGTGTGTAACTGAAATCACATTGCTTGCCTTCTTGGTGGGGAAGGGAGGAGCAGAAGGAAAGGAGAGGATTTGGAATACAAAAACTATCTTTCAAAAGAATATTAAAAATGAATAAATAGATAAAATGAGGGAGAGAGAACTATAGAGTTGTATTCTATATAGTTACTCTATACTATACATCCTATACTCATATGGCATAGCATTTTGGGGGGAAATTAAGAGTAAAAGGAATGGTTTGGGTTTGTACCCAGGGATTGCCCCAGATGTTCAGGAATTCTAATGGTGTGGAATGGGAGGATGGCAGCTTTCTCCAAAATCATTCTTTTGTGACATAATGAGTGCATATTCACTCTATGTTGTATGGAAAAGAATAATTTGCATAGGATCTCTAGAAGTAGTCATTTTTTTGATCTCTAGGCAAAAAAGGAGTCCTCTAAAAGAGGAAACAAGAAAATCAGGGAACTACCAGAGTGGGGATTTTAAAAAAAAATACAAAATGAGGTGAGAAGAAAGCATTTACTTTCCTATTCATTTTGTGGTTGTTAGTAGAAAAAGAAAGGGGTTCCTGGCACTATAAGTTTAAAAAAAATATGACTCTGAATTATTATTTTGTTGTTACTTTGGTTGTTTGGTTTGACCAAGTATATAACCCCAAACTTTGGACTGTGTTCTGTTATTGCCTTTCATTCACTAATTATTTTCAAATAGCTATGAGAAAAAGAGTTCATGGATGGCAACAATTTCACATTAATAAAATGTTGATCTAGCATCTGAGGCATAAAGTTTTATTAAAACCTGAGTAAAAGTTACTTTTAAAAATATATTTCTAACCATGTTCATATTCTTCATTATTAAAAAAAAAACTCTGGGCTCTGTCTTCAGTTATTGTCATAAGATGGATTTTAATAAGGTTCTATGATTTTTGAATTTTAATAAGGCCAATAGCAATTTTAGCTATTGCCTATTTATGACAAAATATTGGAGTTATTCCATTGTGTGTCTCTGACTAGAGTGAATGAATAACACATTTTAATGCTGCACAATGGTCTGGGGAAATATCTTCAAAATTATCCCAATAAGTATAATAGCTTTTTCACCTGAAGTGTACTCCAAGTGAATAAATTTATGGATAGTTATCCCAAAGCTATCACTTCCTACACCACAATGGTACCATCATCAGAGAAGTATTCTGTAAAGAGATAAAGAATATATTCTATATGTATATCTAATCATTCTATATATATTCCCTTCATTTCACCAAGGAATAATAAAAATAAAAGCCAATATATCTTAAATGCTACAATGTGATTCTTGAAAATCAATCAGTAAGCATTTATAAAATGCCTACTATGTCACAGGCACTGTATTAAGTACTAAAAATAAAAATACAAAAGAAAAACAGATCCTATCCTAAAAGAGTTTACATTATAATGGGGGATACAAAATAGGCCTAAATGGCAACGGTTCTTAATCTAAACACATATTTCACAGAGTCTATTTTCTTGGAAAGGAAAAAATGCTTTTAAAAATTTTATTTTCAATAACTTCTATTTCAAATTTAGCATTTCTTTTCTTTGCAACCCCAAACAAAGCAAAAATAGCCTAATCAAAATACAAATTATCCATGAGGAATCCATAGACTTTTAGGTTTTGTCAGACTACCCAAAGGGTCCATGACAGTAAAAAAGAAAGTTATGAACACCTGTTTCACTTGCATAAATGCAAAGGACATACAAAATCTTTTTCAGATTGCCCACCATCTCAAGGAGTGAGGAAGGGTTGGACAGCGTGGAGAGGGTAATAGGAAAAAAAGGATAGAATTTGGAACTCAAATTTTTTTAATGAATGTTAAAGTTGTTTTTACATGTAATTGGGAAAATGAAATATCTAAAAAAATACATGCAAAAGTGAAATAAGCTATTTTGAAGGAAGGGAAGTCACTAGGAACTAAGCAATCAGAAAAAAGGCCATCAACAGAAGATGGCCCTGAGCTGTCTTGAAGGAAACCAAGGATTCCAAGAGATAGGGATGAGGCTAGAAAGATGACGGGCAGACAGTTCAAGACACAGAGAGAGTCATGTGTGAGACTTTTGTGAATGGTAGAGTCTGTAGAAAGGATTAAATGCAAGAAGACTGACAATATGGAGGGCAGATTGTTCAGAACTCTGAATTCCAAACCGAGGAGTTTATCTTTGTTTCTAAAATTCTAAGGTTAATTAAGATAATTCTACACATGTTAGTTTAAATATATAAAATTCAATTTTCAGTGATTCTGTTAGACATTTTTTCTATTCATCCTATACTGGAATTTATGATTCTTTAATTCTCACTCTACAACTGACTATTCAGCAGCATTGGATAAATGTATAATAATCTTATCTGGATGTGAGTCCCTTTCATTTACTCAATTAGAGGTTCTACATAGTAACAGAGACGAATTTCATATTTGTATGTAGTTAATTTGAACAAAGGATGAATTTTTTTAATTGCAAGTCCCAAAAGACCAACTTTACATGTGTACATATGCATAGATATAGATGTCATATGTATATATATGTGTATAAAATCTCAGAAGAATATGTATCTTTTAAAAGAAAAAATCAACTTTATCTCACGAGTACTACCACACCACCTTCTTTTACTTGAAATTTTAAATTATGATATTTTGGGGGTGCTTCCAAATATGGTTGAATATATTTTAACCAAACTTTCCTGTAATTGCATTCAGAAAGGTTTTTAAGCCTGCATTGTGTTCATACTGGTCAAGGTTAATTTTTTTCTTAGAATCAGAATATAAATTCCAGCAAGACCTCATTTGTCTTGTAAAAAAGAGAGAAAGGAACACTTGCACAGGGAAAGATGACAGGGTTACTTCCTATCGGGAAGAACTATGTATTTTTTATGTAGCCTAGTGAATGTTATTTCCAGTAACCTAGGAAGAAGCAAAGGGGGCCTGAAAATATGCACATAAGAAAACTATTTTATCATGAGTATTGTCTCATATCTGTCAGGTTAACCTAGAGGAATTTTGTGTTACTGGGACCACAGAAAAATAAAATTGTGGTACTTATTTAGATGTGTTCTATTAGGAAAGACTTCCAACTTGATCTTAGTGACTCCTAAATATACACAAATGCCACAGTAAAATTATGGTCTTTCTCCCTGAGTAACATGGTGGCACTTAATGGGATACATGGTGAATGTTTATTTTAGGAGATCACTTAATTTAATTGTGTAAGGTAATTGAGGAAGTATTATTTCATTTTTCATTTTTTTCATTTCAAGGAGGCCCATCTAGAGACAAATATGGAAAGGAAAAGGGAAAAAAATCTTCTTTCCAAAGCAAGATGGATTTGTGACTTATGATTTATTAATAAATTAACTTTTGATCTATCAATATGTTTAATAGCTTTTTTAACAATTGCCTTCCTGGATTGTTTCTAGCAAATAAAACTGGAAGTCCTAATGAATTTCTTTTTTTGAACAAATGTTTAATATAAATAATTGATCTGACAAAACCTTACCCAGTTTTATTTCATTTTGCTTATCCCTCTGCCTGCAGCTTTATTTTTTCCCAGTGGAAAACTATAGGAGTCCCATATCTACTGCACTGAATCAGTATGGCAGGTGGACTTGTTCTCTGCTGTTTCAATCTTAAATTTAGAAATATAAACCTACCTAATACTTTTATTAGCCTTCACTAATCCACAACCTAAATAGTTTTCTAAGTAGTCCAGAGATCCCATGTTAAGCTATTTCTCATCTTCTCTCAACAGATGGCTTCCTTAAACATTGGAAGAGCAGGTGCCTGTGTCGTAGTCATCAAGCAACCTTGATGTGCTTTCATTGTTTGGAATTTGACTCACTGCAGTGATTATTTTTCTATCACATGACAAGAATGGTAACTTTATAAGAACAAGATTTTATGAAAATTGGGCTACTGATGTCAAAGAAGGTGGAAGATCAAAAAGAATGAAAAAAAGGAATAAGAGAACATCGGTCTGTTTAGGGGACAAATGTCTGGCCATCATGTAGTTAGCTGAGGAACTATTGCTGGTACTTTGTTTTGTAGAATATATAATAACCAGAGATGCCAAAAGTTGTGGATTTTTAAAAAATCAACTGAAAGATGAGAAACAGGTATTTATCTGTGGCATGGCTGTTTTCAATAACTATACAGAATTCATTTTTTTTTTAAATTTCATGTATTTTAAGAGGAAGTCAATTGTAGTGACATTTCCTTGGTCAGGGTACATTTGAATGAATTATTATTTTCCTAATTTAATGTGAGTTTTTGAAAGGAAGTGGGATAATTTCTATTAAAATAAAGATGTTTGAGAGGACTTATAGTCTTCATTTCCCTGAAGAATAATGAAAATTGAGCAGAAAGACCCATGTTTGCCTCTTCAGCTTAGAGAACAAAACTATTCTCCCTTCAATCTGAAGTGCATATCTCACCTGCGTCGGTAGATGTATTTTATTCCAGATGCAAATTGAATAAACAAGAAGGAGGAACTGTTTTAGCGAGATTTGACCACATGATTTTTGTTTGATGAGAACACGCCAAAGAATCAGAGTTTAATAACTGACATTTGCCTTGCATTGAGTTCAATGTGTGCATGTGAGGTGTAGTCCTAGAGCTCTTCTATGCATGCCTTGCATGTTAAAGGTCAGATACTACTTAGAAAAACTAAACTATCTGTCCTATTAAAGTGGCCACATCAGGGTCTTAAAGTCACAGTGTGAAAACAAACCTCTAATTTTTTACTTCACTAGTGACTCTTTGAGACCCAGCAACACCGAGTTATACATTTGTATATCTATTCCAAAAATTCTTTGTGAAGAAAAGTTTGCCAATTAATAAAAATTCAAGTAGCATGGTAATTTCTTTAAGGGGCCCATGTATACACTCCCATTCAACCAAGAAATGGTTGAAATAAATCTTATTTTTCTTTGTTGCAATGAATGTTTCATTTCTCTTCTTTTAAAGTAAAATTGAGGGGAGAAAATCATAAAAGAGAATGTAATGAAAAGTACATTTCCACTGCCTGCCTCAGACCTTGAATAGTCCATATTTACATCAAAGAATCAGTAGCAGATTCTTCTTAAGTGGACCCAGCTGCCATCAACAAAAATAAACCTTCATTAAAGCTTTCCTTATTCTCCTTCACTTAACATCATCAGTACCTAATAGAGTGCCCATTCCCTTAGAAAAAGCCCATGATAAGGCTCAGGAGGCAAACAAAGCTAGAGAAGTGGGCAGGAACTGACAGAATGGGGAATTGTTTCCCTCTGTTAGAAGGGATGAGGTCACATTTCAGATTCAGAAGCATGAAGGCATCTTTCTAGACTGGTTGTGGTTTCTTACTTTTAATGGGTATTTAAATTTATTGAGTATTTTTATTGGGTATTTCGTACTGCAAAGATACATTAAAATAAAATCCATTTGAAGGGAAACTGAAAATCTGTAGATTTCCAAAAGATAAATTGAAGGGGATTCATTAATACTTTGTTTTTTGTCCCCCACATGTTCTTTTCATGGCACTGAGGGCTATGGAAAGTTCTTACAGACTTTAGGGCTAAATGCAGGAGTGAGTATTCTACATTACAAAGCCATCAACATAAATCTTGGAGCAGTAGCAATCAGATCCTTAATTCCAAGTGTTAATTACAAATAAGCCAATCCTTCTTTGTACAAGGATTGGTGAGTGATCTTTATTTATTTTTTTTATAGATTTGTTTTGAGGTTTAAGTAAATTTTTTTTATTTAACCCCTAAAACCAGCACCATTCAATAATAACAAACCTGCCAGTTTATTGGTTGTTTTGTATTTTTTTTAATTCTCTATTTTTAATCCTCTAAATTGAAAACTATCCCATGGTAGAGAAGAGGGAAAGGTTTTCTGCACTATAATAAGGCATCCAACTTGATGTAAGAAATTTTTCCTTCTAATTAAAAAAGTCACTAAAAGGATCAATGGAAAGTGGTCCAAATTGTGCTTTAAATGTATATTAACCAGCTCTCCTGTTAACACTGATAATGGTGGTGCTTAGTTCTCACTTTAGAAAAATTTGGCATCGCTCCTTGCCCTTAAACTGGAGATGGTTTATGGCACGGTCTAATGCATTTTCCTTTCAGAAAGAAAGGTCAACTTCTACAGCTAACTTCCATTAGTGAAATGTGGTTAAAATGACACATTTCAACCATTGTTCTTCTGCTGTCTTTTGAAAATCTTCACATTCTTCTATATGTAGTCTAAAATGTACATTTTGGAGGATTTCATTTGGAAAAATTACAGGAATTCTATGTGGTAGTTAAGTTATCTCATTTATTGAGCAAAATAAGTACACAGATTCAGTAAAGACAAAAGTAGATGCTAATGTATTTCTTGTAAAAAGTGAAACAAAAGTTAAGGTATTTCTGCAAGCTTTAAAAAGCATATAAAATTTTATTTGATTATCTTTAAATGAAAATATTGTATAAAATCTGAATAGTAAGTTCAAGGCTTTTTCAAACTAAAATAATCTTTAAAAATTTAAAATTCACCCTATGCTTCTCCTGTGATATTTCCTGTTCAAAATAGAACTAGCATGAGGTGATAATAATTCATTTTGCTGAAAATGATCATTGTCTTTTCTATTTTCTTATATTTTTCTTGTAATCTTTATTTTATTGTATATCATAATAAAATTGACCACTTTGTTAGGGAATTGTTCGCTGTGGAGTAGTCCATGAAACAATTCAAGATGAAGATGTCTTCCAAATGAAATGCAAATTCAAATTGCAAAAATTTCTCATTCCTAGTTACCTCTAGTCCACAACTTATTCTACTCCTTTTTCTTTCACCTCCCTGTCCCTGTCTTTCTCCTTTTCCTTCTTTTTGTTTCCCTCTCCTCTCTATTTCACTTAGTAATTATTGCCCTAGAGAGACAACTAGAGGTGTGTTGGTAAAAAAATGCTGCAAAACCAAGTTCTCCAGAAAAAAAATTATATGAATATACATTTTTACATTTTATTAATCCTTTCTGAAATCTAGACATTAAGCAAAACAATCCCTGATTTGTAGCTATTTTTTTTCTCATTTTTGTGATATAAATGCTTACAAAGAAATTTTAACAATTAGCATATTAACAAAATCATGCTAGGAGTCACAACTCTTTAACATTTTTGAAGAATTAGAAGACCTCCTCATATTTTATCTATAAAACTTTAAGGCTTAAAAGGGAGTTACCCCTTATAATGATGCTGTGGATTAAATAGTCAAAAATGAAAAAAAAAAACAGGTTTGAGAAGTAAAGTGACTAATCAAATCCATGATTTAATGCAATATAAGTGGCCAAGGTAAGATTTAAACAAAGACCTGTGGCTGTGGTTTAAAGCTGTCCAAAAAAAAAATGAAACACTTACCAGTCTCTCATTTGTAAATTAAACCTTTACCATTATTAGTGTACATTGCACAGAGGTTTTTCCTGCTTCCTTTCAACTTTACCTACTTTCTTCAAATGTCACTGGTTATTTTAAATTGAGCAAAATGTTTGCTTTAATATTTTAACTGCTTCTCACTTTTGCAATTAAATTCTTAGAGCTATAAAGCATGGAGAAATCCAGTGAAAATGGAAAGAATATATGCTTTCCTAGGTGACTGGATACAGTAAAGAATTAATTTATGTGAGGAGTTTAGTGCAAATAGAAACTGGATCCTCATTTGTTTAAGAAAGAAGGGAGAAGAAAATAAACTTTTAATTTAAAACAGAAATATTGCTGAACAGAAATTCTACTTTTCATAAAACTCACAACTTTCCTGGGTTTTTTTTTGTCTAATTTTAATACAATCTGCCATATCCTAATCACCTGTGACACCTTTTCTCTCAAATCTTCTCTCTCATGCACACATATTCCCCAAACTATCATTTATTCAGAAAAGTTGATTAGGCCTGGATAACTGAATACTCTCCAAATGTGAGGAGGGAGGGGAATAATACAATCAATTACACTTGCCAACCTGAAATGAATTGATTATAATATCTTAAACCTCTTAAAAGGTGCTTTATAGTACCTTATGATGCCTTTGCACAGCGTAGGTGTTCAAATTTGTGATTATAAAAATTTAGAAAACTATTTCTAACTATATAGCATCTACATATAGAAAGCACAGGAAAATGAATAGAATCTGTGCTGTTCCTTTAGAAATTGTTTCCTTATTCTTTCTCCAAGATCAATAAATCTCTGATTGCACCTCCTCTATTTTTATTTTGTCTCTTATGAATTTAAAGTATGTTTTTGAGGGATGAAGATTCTATTATATGAGTTTCCTGATTGTTTAGATTCTCAAGAAAAGAAATATATACGTATACACATAACACATGTTGATATAGATACATATATGTGTGTATATTTGTGTAATTCATTTAGTGAAAATAAATGTGGCAGGGAAGAGTTGGATGAGACAATTTTTAAGGCCTTTGGTTCTGAGGTTCTTTTTGCTGTCCATCTTTTCAACCTTGCTTCTTCCTTAATGATCTTTGAGTTTGTACCCTCTGAATCCTTTGGCCCTGACCTTGTCAGTAATTAACCCAGTACTTCCTACATACCTCCACACTATTGCCCTCCAGCCCTCTACTGTGCTCACTCCCCTTTTCAACTGTTTGTTGTCGTTTAGCTGTATCAACTCTCCATTAGTCCATGAATACTAGTTCTTCATGGGGTTTTTCTTGGCCAGGATTCTGGAGTGGTTTGCCATTTCATTCTCCCCCCAGAGCTTTACCTTTACCCTTTCATTTCTACTTTATATGCTTTCTCCTCCCATTTGAAAGTAAAATTTTCAAGATCAAGGTCAGGTTTGTTCCCTTGTATTTTGTTCCCTGCTCTTAACATAGTGCTTGGCACATTGCAAACATTTATAAAATATATTATTTATCTACTCTTCTGTCTTTCTGTAATCTCTCTACATGTCTTTTATGGTACATACATATAATTTACTATTTTTTTGAGATTTTTGAGTTTTATTTCACTATTGGACAAAAATTAGTTCTTTAAATATTGTACAAATGAATATTTCTGTGGCAGCAAAATAATCATCAAAATCTTAGCACATTTAGTATGATCATGCTATCTTGACTTTTAAGAATTTAAAATATATTCTTTCAATAGTTGTTATTTACTCCCTAAAATATAAGACATTTTATAATCAAAATTATATAAGCATTAGTTAATATTCTAGGGAAATATGGAATTTTAAAATATACTAAATGTGATGTTTAAGCAAACAGGAAGATTCCATATAAGGCAACATGAGCGGGTGAAGAGGACACTGGATTTGAAATCAAGAGAACCAGAATTATAATCCCTCTTTGTTATAATCTCCCATTATAGGCAAATCACTTAACCTCTCTCAACTTTTGTTTTTTCTTCTGTCAAATGGGAAAAATAATACTTAAATTACCTCTATCATGGAATTGTTCCGAGAAAAAAAAAAGGGCATTCTAAACCATACATGATTTAAAAATGAGTTATCGTTCCAAGAATCATAGATGTAGAGTTGGAAGAATACAACTTTTCATTTTACTGATCAACTTCCCCATGTCATACAGGTACAGAATATTAGAATTGGAAGGAGACTTTGAGATCATATTGTCTGATCTCATTTTAAGTAAATTGAGACCCAGGGAAATAAAGTGAAGAGCAATTTAATGTCCAAACAGGGGCACATAGGTTGAGTTTCTATTGCTCTATTTCTACAAATCAACAAATAAAGTGAAAATAATCCAACTGCAGATGTTAACAGGCTATCTTCAAGCTCAATGATTTAAAACCCACTTTTAAAAGCAGGAAATCATAAGATAGTTTTCTGAGAATGCTAACACCTCACATTGAAGGAAGGCATCTTTCAGGTTCCCTAACTATATGGATTAATCGTATCAAAGCTAATTTTTCTCTCTAAAATCAGTGTTAATTTGTTCTGGCTTAAAATATGAATTCTGTTGAAAAAGGAGGACTTGAACCTTTAATTGTAGAACAATAGGTAATGGTAGAGTTATTTGTCATATCTCCATGGCACGACAATATATAGAGATTTTTAAATTTTCTTGGAATATCCTGCTTGCTGTTTTTTCTTCTACTAATGTCTCTAGAAATGTAGTTCTTAGGATACCCAGTGATAGATTTCAAGAGGCCTATGAAATTGAATTTAAAAGAAATACCTATTTCAATGCCATTTAATTCCTCCAAAATCCCATATATTTTCTTTTAGATATTAAAAAACCAAGGGGGTTCTGTATATATATATATATAATATATATATATATATATACATATTTTAAGTTTAAAGGATACCTCCCCTAGAACATTCATCCATTCAACAAACATTCAAATTACTGAAGCACTGTACTAGAAAACAGAAGAGATACAAAGACAGATAAAATGCCATCACATATTTCCAGGCAGTCTAGAGGAATTGAGAAGGGGAGACAGAGGAGAAAACAGTATTGTATATGTATAATGTATACAAATAATTGTAACAATATAGACTGTGATTAATACATTAAAAGGACACAAAGTACCACAACTGCAGAGAAAGGAAGAACACTTCTCAACTGAGGAGATCATGCCTATGAATCAGGCATTGGACATTGACAATTTTTGCCCTGTGATGTCCAAACTCTTAACCTAGGGTTAGAGAATGTGTTTTTAGTGCTTTTTGTTTTGTTTTTATACTCATAGTACATCCTTCTCTTTCGATTCCCATATATTTTATTGTATGCATTTAAAAACATCATTTTGAGAAGGGGTCCATATACTTCATTCTGCTGATAGTGTCTGATTGGGTTAATAATGCAAAAACTCTCTCTCTCTCTCTCTCTCTCTCTCTCTCTCTCTCTCTCTCTCTCACACACACACACACACACACACACACACACACACACACACACACACACACACACACAGAACCTAAAATCTTCTTCTGTAGTGTAATGAAAATAGTGATGGACTTGGAGTTAATAAGACCTGGGTTCAAGTTGTAATTCTGATATTTATAGGTTAAACAAGCATGGACAAGACTAACCTCTCTCAAATACAATTTCTGTAAAATGAGGAGAAAACCTTCAGTACTTCAGTTTCCCAGGGTTATTGTGAGGCTCCAATGAGAAAAAAAAAGGTATCTAAAGTACTCTGCCAACCTTAAGGTGCTATATAAATGCCAGCTCTTATAATTATTACTACAGCAGGAGTTATGTCCATGGTAATCCTTTATCTTTAAGATCTGCTAATATTTTTCAATTTTACTACTTTTTAAAATTTATGATGTAGTCCACATGGGGCTTATAAAGTCTGTATTCTTGTCCAGACTCAATCTCAAATTTGCTTTCTATTAAACTAGTTCCTTAACTATTCCTAAATGTGAATAAAACACCCTCTATCTCACAAGAATAATAGGGAGATCAAAGAAAGAAAATTTATAAAACACTTCAAGCTCCCTGGAAGAAAGACACAATAAGAATAGAAGATTATCATGACATTCTCTAGAGAGTTAATACTTGCCTAAGGAGTTTTAAGGAATTAAAAACCTAAGTATCTACTTTTATCAAGTGTAGTGAAAAGATATCAGAAACTAAAGGGGGTGGGGTGGGGGAGCTTTTTCATTACTCAGCTAATACCTAGAGTGGGAAAAAGAAACTTGTTATTTTTTTTTGTAAAGATTTTATGAAAACACCTCTAGTTTGAAAATTCTGTACATTTCTGATTTTACTCCAGGAAACTTCTAAAGATAATTGGTGTCAACTCCACTAATGTCATCTGATCTTCAGGAAATTCCATAGTTAGTCATATCCATGCCCCCCCCCATGCCCCCTCCCCCCGCTGGCACTTTGAATAATTTATTATTAAAAAAGAATTCAGTTCAAAAACCCTCTGCACAAGAAAAGTTGCATTTTAAATTGGCTTTTAAAAAAATCTTGATATGGTGCTGTAGAAAGAGCACTAAGTGATTTGGGGTCAGGGAGTTCAAATTCCAAATCTGCCTCACACTGTGTGACCTTGGGCAAATCACTTATCTCAAACCTCAGTTTCTTCATGTGTAAAATGAGGAGGTTGAGCTAGATGTCCTCTGAGGTTTCCTCTAACTCAAAATCTGTTGTCCTATGATTCAAATGGCAGTTTGTTATCCGGATCCAATACATTGTACTCAACAAAGACTTTCTTCTTGGCAGCTATTTTACTGCATTTCCTATTGGATTTAGTTGCTGGTGATTCCAAATTGTTGAATGGCTTTTCATGTACTAGACCAATGCCAGTAACTTGGGTGTAACTAATCACATTTGAACTTTATGTGAATGAATATGTGATAGTCACTAGGTGTGGCAGATGCACTCATTTTCTAACAGGCCTTAATTTATTTTTGTTTTTTAATGATTATGGCATTGCTGTTTATTAATTTGTGGAGAAAGACAACCACCAAAGTATATGTATATAATTATACATACATATGGCATATATATATATATATATATATATATATATATATATTCACTTCATACCTAATAAATTTAAGACCTTGGAAATGGAACGACATAAATCAACTACAACATCAGGAAGAATCATGTACATTTGGAGTGTATTGGAAACATCCTGTGACAATGTACAGTACAATCCGACATCTGTATATACATTGATAATTATCTAAATGAATTGCATTTGCTTATGGATTTACTGAATATTGCTCATAATTTATTTGTTCATTTCTATGTATAGAGCAAAATTTTACAATGTAGCAAACACATCTATTTACGATTCATCATGTTTAAAGAAATTCAAATCCATTGTCAGTCAAACAATAAATGTACCTGTTTTAATGACTATAGAGTTGGGATTATTGAAAATTGCTCTGATCATCCATGCTATGACTTCTTTTTTTAAGACTACCGGTCTACTCTTTTTTTCATAATAATGCGTGCTAATAATATTCAAATTCTCATCAAGAGGATCATTGTTACTAGTATACTTCATTTACTTCTTGTGTTTCTAGTTAATGTTTTATCACCTGCCACCTATACTTACCTATTAGTACCTGATTTGGCAAAAAGAGTTAGGAATGGAAGAAAAAAACAGATAACCTTATCTATCTAGGTAGCTAATAAAGGGAATTGCTAACATGTAGGGAAAAGAAAAGAAATAGATTTACTTAGTAATTCTCATATCAAATCCTCAATAATTCAACCAATCCACTGATATTTAATTCATTCAGTACTTCTCAAACTATCCAAATCATTCTTTGAATCCTCCAAAGAGGAGTTTTCATCAAAGGCTCTTGACATTATGGAAGTATCAACAAAGTAGGGTCAGTCGATCTGTAAGTTTTGTCTCCCTTTTCCACCATCAGTTAGCTATTGGAGGCAAAGAATTTGTGGGGTGCTTTATTTGGAAAAATGAGACTAATCAACAGATTCGTATTTCAGCTATCAGAGTTATTGCAGTTGTAACCAACAAAATATTCAGATTCCATCAGCTAGATAGTAGTTCTTGCCACTTATTGCTAATAATTTCAAGGGAAACTACATATTGGTAATAATTGCTTAGAGACTCTCCAAATTGCATACCCAAGAGCAGACAGGAAAAAAGAAGGCACAAGACTACTTTAGGTGATTTAAAAGCCTCTCTTATGTCCAAGCCAGTGATCTTGGTAGGTTCTCCTTTAGGTGATCATTTGACAAGGCATTTCTGGGACTTTCTAACTTTTCTGTAAGCATACACTTATTCCAGATAAAGTGATTGTTGCTACCATGTTGTAGTTAATTCTATCCTGGTACTTCCATAATTAGAATCCTTACCCTTCATGGATTCCAGAAGAAGATTTAGTTGTAATAGGAAACACCCCTACAATGAGGTCATAATATTGTTCAGACCAAAAAAAAAAAAAAAGATTATGTTTAAAAATACTCTCTATACACTCTAAAAGAGGAGAGTGTGATACACTAAGCAGTCCTCAAGAGATAGTAGGTATTTACTTGTAAGTAAAGATGTTTTGCATTTTCTAGTAACCCATGTAAGCCCTCCTGATCAAAACTGTGCCTGAGCTATTGCTCAATTTAGGGGAAGTAGTTATCCTATCTGCTTCCACAATACCAAGGACAGTGTATGTCTCAGGGACTAGAAATTGAGTAAAGCTAAATAAAGAAAGGAATATAATGAATGGGAATTCACTCCAAACAATGGCCAGAATCAGAAAGCTGCAGGAAATTATTGAGTTGCAGGAATTAACAAATAATATCCAAGAGAGATGGCAGAAAATGAGGCAATGAGAGCCAAGAAGGGGAAGGATAAAGAAGATGGGAGATTCAGTGTAAAAGTAAAGGGACTCCTTAGAGATTTATCCTCAGATCATTGACACTCTGAGATTATACTCAAGCTAAAATTTGGTTGATATGGACTAGAATTAGTATAGTCTTGGTATTCTGATTTCTACAGAAGATATTGCTTGTATTGATGCTGGAAGATAATTGGGAGGATCTTTGCAGCAGCCCTTTTAAAGAACTCTGATGTGATCGGACCAATTTCTACTGGGGTTCATTCCTCCTACCTCACCCCATACCTACTGGCAAGGCTGAAGAAAAGGTGACAAATCCAAGGCTGAATTGGCTTAGTGGTGGAGCAAGGTTCATGCTAGGCATCCATTGACAGTTTCCTAGAGCCCTTTGACCATTTTGAAGAGACATCCAATTTATATAAGGGAATAAACTTTTCCATCTATATTAAATCAGGGTCTCTCTGATATTTGAGGATGCTAGAAAATGAAAGAAGAAGAGTCATCATATCTTACTAGGCTAAACAGAAGTTTCAGTCTGGAAACTGGGATGGGATGTGAAGAGGGGCACTTCTATAGGAGATAAGTACCACTATTTGGGGTGAAATAAGTCTTTTATTAACTGCAGATTTGAAATTTCATCATTTTGTCTCTACATCAAACCTGAATTAACACATTGAGTGCCTATTTTAGGGTCTCTTCTTATATCTAATCAGAATACCTTTCCTTTTTCCTTTCCTAGACTTTTAGAATCCTCAGTAGTAGGGTAACTAGGGAGAATGCTGATGTATTCATCAGAAAATAGACATAGGAGTTGATTTACCTCCCAATAGATTATCCTTTCTTAATCCCAGGAGCCTGTTGTGTGAAGATTAAATTTAACTCTCACCTGATTCTGAAAAGGAAATTAATTAACTCTCCCCAGTTGTGAAGATTAAATTGTAACCCCTTCCCATTATTAGATTTAATCACCAAAAGTATAAACACACTACTTAAAGTTGTGGGGAGATCTGCCCATTTTTAGATTTAATCACCAAAGGTGTAAATACTTTCACAATCACACTTGAGTGGGGGAGGTCTGTGACCCACCTGTGCAATAGTGGGTGGTGAATCAGCATTAAACTAACTGCCCCTGGGCAGTCTTAAAGCAAAGCTTCAACTGTGATTTGGTAGATGTAAAATTAGGGGAAGGCACAGGAAGTGATGCAAAAGAAAGTGTCTTTAAAAGGGAGTTACATCTTCCTCAATCAATTCTATTTGGAGTGGAGGCTGAAGAAGAATCTGCTGACTGGACCTGAGACCCTGTTCCTGGTGAGGTTTATCTCAAATCTCTTCCTTTTGGACCAACACAGGGTGAGGGAAAAGGCTAGCTCCTTACTTGGATATTTTCTGAAGAATCTAACCTCAGAAGAGACCTACCTCTTGAGAGTTTTCCTCAGGTCCTCGGCTTTGCAGAGGCCAGCTGAAACTTACACTCCTTGCCTGGCTTGAGCCAGGGGTTGGGAGTAAATTACTTGGTGCTTAGGCTAGATACCTTACCCTATCCTCGCTCTGATTTCCTACTTCTCTCTTTCTATATTTTGTAAATAAATTGTAAATAAAAATCTTTGGAATTAATATAAATTCCAGGCAACCCTATTTTAAAAATATAATCTAGTCCAACCTTTTTATATAAATAAACCCCTTTTTCCCCCTTACAGTTGGGATGACAGACAGAAAGTAGAAAGCCAGAAGACCTAGGTTTAAGTACAACCTTTGATGCTTGGTGCCTAGGAAAATCACTTAACCATTCTAGGCCTCAGTTTCTTCATCTGAAAAATGAGAGGAGAATCTATGGTCTCTTTCAGTTTCAGTTTTATGATTCTGTTAATCTATGTTGGACATACCTAAAGAAACTCCTTACCTGATTAGAGATTAGCCAGAAAAATCTCCAGCTATCTCCAGTGCATGTAAAAATTTTTCATCCTGTCAGAAAGTCTTGATTTATGTAATTGCTTCTCTTGTTCTGCAACTCACTCTTTCTTCCACCTATATCTACTCTAGCATGTGCAATCCATAGGGATGGTTCCTACAACTCTCCTAGGGTTCTTGAGGCAAAAACATGAGAGAATATTCCTAATAGTGTAGCTCCTCACCCTTTGCCAGTGTCTCCCCAATTACTCAAATAGCTACTTGACACATTAATTCAACAGGAACATTTATTCAAAAGGTAAAGAACATTAATTAAATAGCATTTCACCAAAAAAAATGAATGAACAAGTCTCACACCAATGCACACACTCTTTGATGGCGCGGTGAAGTGAACAGAAATTGTTCATGTGAGAGACATAGGAAAAGGATACATGAAAACTCACAACCCTGGAGCTTCAATTTTCTCAAGGATTGGTAACACAAAGTTCACTGCTGGGATAATCTCTGTTTTGAGTGGATGTCTGTTGCCAAACTGGGTAGCTGTATTTGTGAGTGGCTTTATGGCAAACTGACTATTTTGCTGCTCAGTCAAGCTTAAGCAAAGCCTTTTATTTATTCATTTATTGCCATTTCTAGGCAATTGGTGCCAGTGCAGAGAGTTATAGCCTGCATGTTATTTATCAATTAGCATGCCTATATCTACTGTGCTGGGCATTGTGCTAGGACTTGGGATTATAAAGTTAGTAATGAAATAATGCCTGTCCTCAAAGAGCTTGTGTTCTCTTGAAGGAGACAATATGTAAATAAATACGCATATACAAAAGGTGTGCAAAATAAAACTAGGCAAAAAGGAAGCAGATGTGGAGATCAGGGAAGATTTGGGTAGAAGGTATTGTTTGAGTAGAGTTTTGAAGGCAACAAGAGATTGTTAAAAAGTGGAACACATAGGAAGATACATTTCATGCAAATGCTAAGAAACAGCTTGTGCAAAGGTGAAGTGGTACTAGGAGTGATGAACAATTAGAAGGCAGTACTAGAAAACTATGGTTGTTAAAATTTTTTTGAACTTTTATTTCATGGAGAAAATTGGGATCATCAAAATTATTGCACAATTTTATAATAATAATAATAAACAATAACAATAAAAGTAAAAACCTCTATGCCAGGAATTGTGCTAAATGCTTTACAACTATTACCTTATCTGACCCTCACAACAACCCTGAGAAGTAGGTGCTCTTATTGTCCCCATTTTACAGATGATGAAACTGAGGCAAACAGGTTAAGTGAATTACCCAAGGCTACATAGTTAGTGTCTGAGACCAGATTTGATCTCAAGTTTTCCTGAACCCTCATCTGGCACTCTATTCAATTCGCCACCTAGTTATCAATCCAAGTAATTACTTCCTTCTATTCAATTTCATCTCAGTCAATGTCTGCCTAAGATCTATTTATTAAAAATCCAGCTCTGCCTACTGCCTATTGGACAATATAACATTTAGTCTTGACAATAAATATTCTTAATCCTCTGGATATTTTTCTAAAAACATGGAAAATTAAGATAAATTCTTCGAGTTATTTAGCATCTCAAAATAGAGACCATGTCGTGTTCTGGAACTTGAGGCAATCAAAAAGAAAAATATGAATTAAAAAGTAGGAGTATCTGCCATGGTAAATATAAACAGGTTGCCACATCTTCCAAACAAAGAATTGTACATAAGAAATAATTGCTTAGATTGCATTAAGAGTGTCATATTGTCTACAATACTGGAGATCTAGCTGTATTCACCTATTTGCTATTCCTCACACAGGATACTCTATCAGTCTATTCTCTGCCTTTTCGCTGGATGTCTCTCTATACCTTGAATGCTCTACTGGGTTCCCTGGTTTGAATCAGGATTTAGCCCCAGTCCCATCTTTTACAAGAGGTCATCTAGGTAGTCGCCTGTTTCTGAGATTACTTTCAACTTTCAATGTATGTATCCAGTATATTCAGAATTGTTTCCATTAACATATAAACTCCTTGAGGGGAAGGACTGTGTCTTTGTGCCAGTTCCCATCAGTATTTAGCACAGTGCTTAATACATAGTAAATGTTTAAGAAATGTTTATTGACTGGCTGACTGAATAATTGATGTCTTCCAGTACAGGTCACTACTGGTAATATCTTTCCAATGATTTGGGGGTTACCAGAAATTTTTATTCTTTGGGGATCACTATGTCCTATAATTTATAGCCACGCATAGATCACTAGTAGAATGTGTATGGAAAAGATTATCTTGATGCTAAAACTGCTGTATTTTTTTTCTCATCAGACCACATCTTTGTTGAATATTATGGGTTCATTTTAGTAATATATTTTTTTTTATTGGAAGGAATTATTCATGCTGTCCCTGGATAACATTTTCAAAGTTACTCATGAAAATAACAGATATTTCAAGAAGTAAAGTCAACTTTTTTTCTTTTATAACCATCATTGATCCAAAAAAAGTGGTCTCATTACAAGCTTTAGATAAACTGTTAGAACCAAAAATCATTTGAGAATAATTTTAACTGTTAAATAATCTGTGGAAATTGTTTAGTGTTCATTCTTTGAATTTGGAATGATGCTTGCTGATATAGTCTTCTACTTTACATATTTCCCAGAAAATTGTCAGAGATGTTAGTCTACTAGATAAAGGTAATAAAAAACTGGGTCTATTAGAATTTTTACAGAGTATTTGACCACCATCAAATTAAAGGGACAGCTAGACATTTGCTGTAGTTGCTAAGAAATCATGGAAAAATGGTTGATAATTTCTCTTAGTCAAGGAAAGGTTTACTCTGAGGTTTGTGTTAGCCCTAAAAGGTCATAATAAAAAATAGAAGGGCTCCATTTTCCAAGGGTTTACTGAACCACAATCACTTGTACTATTTTCCAAATGGGCAGAACTTATTAAACTATGTGTAAATTTAAAATCTACATAAATTAGCATTCATTGAACATATTTTGCTACCCCAGCTAAAAAGTTCCATTCTCAAATTCCTTAAAGCTCTGTACCTGAATCTCTTTCAAAATTATGAAATTCCCTCTTGTATCACCATCATCATCATCATAATAAGAATTTAATCCTCTTCCTCTGACCAAATTTCTGGAGAATGTGGATTGTTTCAGCTATTTTTATATTTCTAGAGTATTCCCTGAGCCTAGCTGACGCTGAAAAAGTATTTGTTGAATAGACTTACCCAAGCATTAGTCACTTAGTTACCAAATTTACTGCCCCCCTTACACATTTATAGAAAGTTATCTTAAATCTTCACTGAAAAGCTGTTTTTCAACTTTTATCCCCTTTGTTCATGAATATTTTATGAAGAATTCCAGAGTGGGCAAATGAAACAAGGGTCACTTGACTGATTAACCCTTGACCCAATGCTACAGTCAAGTTGATTCAATTCAAGGAGGAATTATTATTTTTTATGTGAAAAGAATGAGAATATACCCTAGGGATACATACCCATTAAGATATGTTTCTACTATTTTGAAATAAGAAATAATCTTATGTTGTTGTTATATACTCTAAAGTTCTTAGAGCCACTGAATGAAAAATCATATCAATTTCCCTCAAATTCTGACAATCTGGGCTTGGAAGGAATTCTGATTTCTTGATTGATATAATTAGGATAGTGACCAGAATAAGAATTAGAAATCTCTGTGATTACAATTTTTAAAAAGGAGTATTTAAAGTTTACCTTTGACCAAATTAAAATTGGAATATTATAGAAAATTGTTGAAAATGAAAGATTAACCAAAAGAAGAATACCTTAGTTTTTCCTGGACTCAGTGAATGAAGGTGACCTTTCTTTAAACCCTCAGACAAAGACCTAGGAAGACATACATTTTGTCAGTGGTACATTAGTGGTATTAACATTACTTGTCTTCTGTTTGAGAAATCAAACCTAGTTTTGAGACTTGATGCTTGCCTTTATTTTGCTGGAGAAATTTGTCTCTTTTGAATAGAGTAAAATGCAAGAAACCTTTGTCTAGTTGAAAAAGAATTCCAATTAGTTGGGGAAATGCTCTTCCTTTGGCAATTCCTCCAAGTAACAAATAGCAAACAATAATATATGTGTGTAAATTGATGCATATAAGTGCATTATGTATTCCTGGCACATAATGCCTTTTGATGGACATTGACTAAAAAACCTCAAAAAGTCGGAGTATGGAGGGCTTTTTTTTTTTCCACAAGAGAAGTATGGTTTAAAACACACAAATGAGAATATGAAGATAATTGAATATAAGAGGTCATATAGAGTATTTTAAAAAATCATACCTCATCTGGACTGTGAAGGAAGAGAAAGGCTTTAGTGGGGGGCTAAAAAAGTTTGGATTACATTTCAAGAATAGTAAATAGGCTAGAGTTACATATATGTATGATGGATGAAGAAGACAGGATAAGATCAGGATCAAAAAAGGCAGTTTGATAGTATGAATATAATGGGAAAATATAAGCTGAGTCAAATGAGGGGGAAGAGGAATTGAGAAGAATTTGGTAAGATTCAACTCCTCTACTATCTTTCTCAGGGCTGCATCTTTTTTTCCCACCTAAAATTGGAGCAAAATCAAAAGAAAACCAATTAATAAATTCATATTGATCTTGAATTTTTTAATTTGCAAATTTATTTGCAAGATGCAAGTCTGCTATAGTTTTGAATTATTATGAAATATTTAATATAAGTATTATTACATTGTTTTCTTTTCTCAGGATGAGAAAATTAAAGATAAAATCAGTAAAGTTATTTCTTTAGGTTCATAAAGGTAATGCTAAAATATGGACTTGAACCTAGGTCTTCTAACTTCCATGAACTGTATATTTTACTCTTTATAACAGTTAGTTTGCATATCTCCTAAATTATTTACTTTTATAAGGAGACACAATGCCTATTAAAGAAAGGGATCCTTCAAATTTGGCATTTCTTTGAATTCTTCTTTGAAGTAATGCTACTGAAAGAAAGGATTCATTGAGTTCCTTTTTGATTCTATGAAAAACCCTCTACTACACTAAAGGCAATTCTTAGAGAAGCCTAAAAGACCTTTGATATTAGTAGGACCAAAGTTAGTTAGTTTTGATATAGTTAACTGTCCCTTTCAGTTTGGTAGGATAACTTTATTACTATAATTCACTGTCCAATTTTCTCTTTTTAGCTATAAAACCAGATATAATTATTGAAAGGACATCTTTGCTGAGGCTTTGCCTCCAATGATGGAGCAAACACAGGAAGAGAAAATTTAAAGGAATTTATTGTAACACCAAAGGCAAAAGCCCATTGAATGCAACCAGGCACCAAATCCAAAACCTATGCTGTTATTATAAAATAATTAGATAATGCCCATTATCACCTCTATTATATAACATAGTACTAAAAACACTAGCAGTAGCAATTAGAGAAGAAAAAGAAACTGAAGGTAATAAAATAGACAATGAGGAGACCAAGCTATCACTCTTTGCAGATGATATGAGGCTCTACATAAAGAATCTTAGAGAATCCACTAAAAAGCTAGGGGAAATAATCAACAAATTTAGCGAAGTTACAGGACACAATATATAAACCCACATAAATCATCAGCATTTCTATATATTTCCAACACATCCTGGCAGCAAAAGTTAGAAAGAGAAATTCCATTTAAAATCACCATAGATAATATAAAATACTTAGGAATCTATCTGCCAAGACAAACACAGTAATTATATGAACACAACTATAAAACACTTTACACACAAATAAACTTGATTCAAACAATGGGAAAAACATTAATTGCTAAAGGGTAGGATAAGCTAACATGATAAAAATGACATTCCTACCCAAACTAATTTACTTATTTAGTACCATACCCATCAAACTACCAAGAAACTAAATTAGAAAAAAAAAAAAACTATAACAAAGTTCATTTGGAAGAACAAAAGATTAAGAATATCAATGGAAATAATGAAAAAATGTGAGGGAAGGTAGCCTAGAAGTACCAGATCTAAAACTGAGCTATAAAGAAATGTTCATCAAAACTATATGGTACTGGTAAAAAGACAGAAGGGAAGATCAGTGGAATAGACTTGGGTTAAATGACCTCATCAAGACAGTATATGATAAATCCAAATAGCCCAGCTTTTGGAATAAAAATCTACTATTTGATAAAAATTGCTGGGAAAATTGAAAGACAATGTAGGAGAGATTGAGTTTGGATCAACATTTCACACCCTACACCAAGATAAACTCAGAATGGGTGAATGACTTGAATATAAAAAAGGAAACTATAAGTAAATCAGGTGAACACAGAATAGTATCTGTCAGATCTTTGGAAAAGGAAAGATTTTTAAGACCAAGCAAGAGATAGAAAAAATCACAAAATGTAAAATAAATAATTTTGATTAAATTAAATTAAATTAAAAAGGTTTTCTACAAACAAAACAAAGGTAACCAAAATTAGAAGGGAAGCAACAAATTGGGACAAAATCTTCATATAAAAATCTCTGACAAAGGTCAAATTACTCAAATTTATAGAGACCTAAATAAGTTGCACAAAAAACCAAGCCATTTCCCAACTGATAAATGGGCAATGGACATGAATAGGCAATTTTCAGATGAAGAAATCAAAACTATTCATAAGTACATGAAAAAGTGTTCTACATCTCTTATAATCAGAGAGATGCAAATCAAAACAACTCTGAGGTATCACCTCACACTTAGCAGATTGGCTAACATGACAGCAAAGGAAAGTAATGAATGCTGGAGGGGATATGGCAAAGTTGGGACATTATTGCATTGCTGGTGAAGTTGTGAATTGATCCAACCATTCTGGAGGGCAATTTGGAACTATAACCAAAGGGTGCTACCCCAGAGAGATAATAAGGAAAAAGACCTATACAAGAATATTCACAGCTGCGTTCTTTGTGGTGGCAAAAAATTGGAAAGTATGGGGATGCCCTTAAATTGGAAATGGCTAAACAAATTGTGGTATCTATTGGTTATGGAATACTATTGGGCTCAAAGGAATAATAAACTGGAGGAATTCCATGTGAAGTGGAAGGACCTCCAGGAACTGGTGCAGAGTGAAAGGAGGAGAACCAGGAGAACATTGTACACAGAGATTGATGCTGGGAGCCATCAGGCCATGACGCCTTAACAGAGCTGTGTGTGGTAGCTATGGAGGCCACAGAGTGGCCCTTGGCAAGATGTGATTGCCCACTCAGTCTCCCTTGCATGACCTCTCTCATCAATATCCATTACCTATGGAATTGACATGATTATTATTCCCCCAGTCTCAGAAGGAATAATGCAAGAACAAAATAACTGTACCCCAATTCCCCAAACATCACCAAAAGATCAGACCCTCAAATCCAACCCCAAAAGACTATCATGGGTTAACTTTTACTTAGTTACATAATTCCCAGTAAAACTGTAGCTACTAGCCAAGCCCAGAACTTTCCCACTCACAGAAATTTATTCTAATGAAGCCAGCATACAAATCAATCATAAAGGCCCATACAAAATGCACAGGTACACTAAGCTTCAACATGCCTCAGTAACTCAACTTCACAAACCAGTAACTCAGAAAATCCCTAGTAAATCCTAAAAAATGACCAGTCTAATATTAAATCTGAATTGTGTTCCCAGTACCTCTCAACCTCAATGATATGATTGTTGAATTGTCTTTAAAGAACTTTTGATTGATTATTTCTTTTTATTAAAAGTAATAAGTAATTTTCCTT
This sequence comes from Monodelphis domestica, assembly GCF_027887165.1. Lineage (NCBI taxonomy): Eukaryota > Metazoa > Chordata > Mammalia > Didelphimorphia > Didelphidae > Monodelphis > Monodelphis domestica. The sequence continues at coordinate 122,394,891 of NC_077234.1, read as the reverse complement.
GATTGTTTGTAAACTCAAAACTCCTTACAGGGTAATGAGAAAATTAAGTCACCTGTGACAAAATCATTTATATTGTGTGAAACCTTTATGCTGTTTAAGAATCTGTAATCACAATACAAGAATATAGAATGTTAATCAAGTGATTTGTTAAAAGTTAATGTATCACTTTTCCAATTATCTTCATTTAGACATATGTGTTAGGTAATGTATCTGTGTGCCAAGAAAACGGGTATAAAAATAAACATCAAGCCTGGGGATGGCGGAGCAGCTATCAGATGCAAAGCATTTCCACGGCCATAAAGATACAGCTGTCTTCCATTTGTTAGTTTCTTGACTGATCAATCACCACCTGTCGGGAACCCCTGGAGTCGTGAATTATCAAACACTGAAGAAAAATAGCTGCTTAATTACGTGGGTCAAGGGAGATATGATTGGGGATGTAGACTATAAATGATCATCCTAGTGTAAACATCAACAACATGAAAATAGGTTTTGATCAAGGACACATGTATAACCCCGTGGAACTGTGCATCAGCTATGGGAAAGGGGTGGGAGGTGGGGACAGAAGGAATATGATTCTTGTAAACAACGAATAATGTTCTAAATTGCCTAATTAAATAAAACTTTTCAAAAAAAGAGTTAGAAAGTATTATAAAATGTAAAAAAAATAATTTTGATTACATTAAATTAAAAAGGGTTTGTATAAACAAAACCAATGAAATCAAAATTAGAAGGGAAGCAATAAATTGGGAAAAAATCTTTATAACAAAAACCTCCAACAAAGGTCTAATTACTCAAATTTAAAAAGACCTAAATAAATTGTACAAAAAATCAAGCCATTCCCCAATTGATAAATTATCAATGGATATGAATAAGAAATTTTCACATAAAGAAATCAAAACTATCAATAAGCACATGAAAAAGTGTTCTAAATCTCTTATAATTAGAGAAATGCAAATCAAAACAACTCTGATATAAAACCTTACATCTAGTAGATTGGCTAATATGACAGCAAAGGAAAGTAATAAATGTTGGAGGAATGTGGCAAAATTGGAATACTAAAGCATGCTGGTGGAGTTGTGAATTGATTCAACCATTCTGGATGGCAATTTGGACCTATGCCCAAAGGGTGTTAAAAATCTGTCTGTCCTTTTGATCCAGCCATAGCACTGCTGGGTTTATACCCTAAAGAGATAATCAGGAAACAGACTTGTACACAAATATTTATAGATGTGCTCTTTGTGATGGCAAAAAAAAAAATGGAAAATGAGGGTATGCCCTTTGATTGGGGAATGGCTGAACAAATTGTGGTATATGTTGTTGATGGGATATTTTTGTGCTCAAAGGAATAATAAAGTGGAGGAATTCCATGTGAACTGGTATGACCTCCAGGAACTGATGCAGAGTGAGAGGAGCAGAACCAGGAGAACATTATACACAGAAACTGACACACTGTGGTACAATTAAATGTAACAGACTTCTCTACTAGGAGCAATGCAATGACCCAGAACAATTCTGAGGGACTTAAGAGAAATAATGCTCTTCACATCAAGAAAAAGAACTGTGGGAGCAGAAACACAGAAGAAAAACAGCTGCTTGATCATATGGTTCAATGGGGATATGATCCGGGATGTAGACTCTAAATGATTACCCTAATTCAAATATTAATAATATGGAAATAGGTCTTGATCAATGACACATATAAAACCCACTGGAATTGTTGGTTGGCTACAGGAGGGGGCTAAGTGGGGAGGGAAAGAACATGAATCATGTAACCATGGAAGAATATTCTAAATCAATGAATTAAATAAAGTTTTTCAAATAATAGAAAATAAACTAATTCCATAATAAGAGGAGACAATCAAAATAGGTATATATTTCTAAATGCAGATAGTGTTATCTCAGAAACAAATTTACAATTCTACTGCATGCACATTTATAAAAGGAGAAGAAAGTGCATGGAACTGCTTTTTCCTAAGCTTAGACTGGTACCTACTGTGACCAACCCTTAGAAGAGGCATGTACAATAAGGAAAGGGGAATGAGAAATTGTAGGTTCATCTGAATTAACTTGAATTAACTTTAGTAACTAAATTCTGTACACAATAATTGTCTCAGGTCCACTTTATTACCTTTTGGGGGACTTTAAGGGATTTTATTTTAGATAAAAAAAAATTTGAGTTTAAAACAAAATGGCTCTGAGTTCCCAGGAAGGAAAAATTCCTAACACCTAGACAAATGTTGTATTCTCTATTGCCAGTCCTTTTGTTTATATCTATATTTTGTTAACCCCTGGTTTCTTTGTGACACAAAATTCAGTTTATTGAATATGTTTGGATACTATTATAGTGTCTATAATTAGACAAGCAATCAGAAGGTAAATTTGGGGAAAGAGAATGATTTCTTTGAATGTTCCTCAATCAGAGTTGTCCCTCTGAGATTTTGGGGAGATGCAATGACTTTCCTTCATGTTTTCCTTCTCTGCCAAACCTTTCTTTCTTCCAAACTTGTCCCAATCTCTGAAATCCAGAGGCTTCAGAATCTTTTCTTTCCATTCTGAAATAGTCTTCCTTTTCTGTAAATTGCTTTAAGGAGAGAAGTGTACCATGATGACTTGTTTAAAGAGGAATAAAGACTCTGATCACAATTATTTCTGATTGTTTGATTTTGTGAAAAAAGTATTTTCATCTAGTCAAGGTACAAGAGCCAAAATTGGGATAAGTTTCTACTTATTTATACACATTAAGCAAGGGATTTATGAAAATAGCAACAATACCACTGTCAATATTTTTTTCTTCTGTATACTAGCATAACTTTTGTAATTTGGGGGGCTCACATTCCTTAAATGGAGAAATGGGGGTTGAAGGCAGTGAGGAAAGGGTTGATGAAAATGGCTTCTCGTTCTACTCCCTCCCGGAGTCCCTGAATTTTTTACTTGAGGGTGACAAAATAGAGACCTCCCCTCGGTGAAGGCTTGCCCCTTGATGGCAGTGTCAGCCCACAAGGGCAGCAAGGAAGTCTTCTCTACAAGGAGAGGTATGTGGGACCTCAATCCGGATATGTGCTGCTTTGGGGTGTTCACAAGCCTCCCCCTCATGTCTTCTTGAAAACTGACCACAAGATGGAGTCTGCCAATGGGCTTACTCTCTAGATGTAAATAAATGAGAATGAATTTGCTATCTGAATGCTTATTTGATTTAATTGTTGATTGGGGCAAAAGTTCAAGGACAGAGAGGTTATGGATCACACTAATTCTCTTTCTAAATAAAACTAATTACTGAAGTACAAGGTTTTCTTGTAGTCAGGGAAGAGGTAGAAAAAGGGAAGAGAACACTGCTCACCAGAGTCCAGTATCTCAATAGTTCATGGAATGAATGTCTTTAAAGAAATTAGGTTTGTTGTTAGGAACCAACAATGTTTTAACAGGAACCCTAGATGTTAGAATTTTTGTCAGTGACAGAAATCTCCAAAAGGTGTCTTGAAATGGCCCAGAGAAACAGTTCCTCCTTCCACTCACTTCTGTGTCTCAGCACTCAAGACTCATTATTCAGGAGAATTTCCCAGAAGTCTTTTGTCCAGTTTCCAACTGTCATTCCTGCCTCATGCAACTGTAGAGCTCTCAACATTTCCATTTCCTCCAACAGTTCTTTTGTCCTTCTCCCCATCATTACACTTCTTGAAAGACAAGCTGATGGCCCAAGAACTTCTAAAAGTGAGGCTGAATCATCTGCTATATTAAAACAAATCATCATTTGCTCACATATATTCTTAGGATCTAGTCACCACATGTGATTTTAATTTAAAAGCTTACTCCTGAAAATTTATATATATATATATATGGATATATTTTGACCTCCATCACATGCATGCAGAGGGGGTGGTAGAAAATTTCACAATCTTCTTTTGCCAACAAACATTAAAAGTATAAGTGACAGCTACATCAATTGATATTAATTTTAAATAATACTTTCATAATGATTTAATATTTCCTGTCGCTACAAATTCACTTTAAGTACAAATAATTCCAAGATGATATTATAATCTTAGTTTGAAACAAAAAATTTCCTCCTACTATTTCTATTATTTCCTGCCTTATAGATAAAATTAGATGTATTTTGCCAACTAACCAAGCTTAGTCTTTTAAAGTATTCTCCAAACTTGACCTTCTGGTTTAAACAAACATTAGATCTTTTTTTCTATCACAGTGAACAGGGAGCAATTTTCATAAAGACTGTAAATATAAGAGAAATACAAAGAGTGAAGATTATTCCATCTTCCCACCAATGAGATAACTAGTCCAATTTAATATTAATTAGGCCTGGTTGTAGGCACAATAAAAATTATTGCCAAGAAATTAGAAATTTTTGATTCTTAATTTTCTTTGATTTCTACAAGCCGATATGAATATACTTGAAAAAGGCTAGAAATCATTTCTGTTAAGTGTATCTCGATTTTGTTCATAGGAGCACCAACAAAAAAGTTTTCTAGATTTTCACATACATAATTTAATTTTATCTATACCTCTATCTTTGCTAAAACTAGTTTACCCTCCAGAATTACAATCTCTCCCTATCTGATTGAAAAACTCATTCAATGCTATCTAAATATCAAAGCTATTTTTTACCTTTAAGTAGCAGAAGGTAACAGTGAAAACATGGGTTTGTTTTTTGCTCTGCTCTTAGTAGGTAATGATAGGAAAAGGCCAAAAAAACAACAAATAAATAAATAACTAAAAAGCCATAAGCTGGATGTTTGATAGACTTTATAAGGCAATTGTGGACCGCAATAAGAAAAAAGAAAATTGAACAGTAAATAAGACAACACAATTGAAATGAATTGCACCTTCCCTGGAAAAAAAAAGTAATAAAAGGGAGAAGTAAGAAAAAAATCGGTTATTGGTGAGCCTTATATTGCTTTTTTTGTTCTTAACAGGAAGAGTTTTGATAACTGTCACTATTTGGTGGAACAGTTATGATAATTATCTTCAAGTTTCATTTCCTCTTTCCCACAGGTCTACCATAATTTGTTCAACTGACTTTTGCCCCATTTACATTCTTTCTCTGTAGCAAAGAAACTGTTCAATATCGAAACTTTTGGTGAATCACTGCATCATTATAGCCAAAGGATTTATAATGAACCTGCTTCACCCAGTGCCTAATAATCTCCTTACAAGTGGGTTTAAAGTTCCTCAGGGAACATCATCTTCTTCTTTTATGTCAGGCCAGCTTGCACTAGAGAAATAGCCATCTCCACGCAACTCATCAGAGCAATGGAGTCCTGAGTGAGAGTACTAAGTGGTATCCTAATGGCTTAAGTACATTACTGTCCCTTCCGAAGAACCTAGCTTTCAAGTTCATTAAAGGTTCATTGGTAAAATAGGGTGGGAGAGCAATATTCAGGACTTCCAGGAGTCGTGATTTTATTGCTTCATATCTACCCTAACCCAATATATGAAAGCTGCCCATTTTACAGGACCATCTTCATAAATCTCACTGTTGGGGGAAATAATGCCATGCGACCTTTCTTCTGGTCATAGGAGTCTCTGCATATGGCTGAGGTGGTCCTTGACAGTGAAACACAGTGTGTCCCCATGCCGAAATATAAAGCTTTTCATATCTGGGAGGACCTCTCCAAGTTTCTGCCCCAGAGGGGCAGACTTTGAGAGCCTGAGATCCTCCACATATCACGGTGAGGAATTGTTTCATTAAGAGTTAGGGGCTAAAAATAGTGGTAATTATTATTTTTAAAATAGCCTCAGTATATCATCAGAAAGGAACAACATTCATTTCTACTATCCTCTAGGCAACGGCCAGTCAGCAAAGAGTTTTATTTTATTTTGCTTATATCTTTAAAATGAAATTTCTCCATAACTGGAAGTAATAATATTTATATGACAATATATATTAGCATAGTTATTTTGTCAGAGGAATAACTAACCAGGTTATCTCTATCTACTCATCAGAAAGGGGTATGAAAAACACAAAGGAGGTCTTTGGGAGTTTGAGAGTTTTTACTTTTTAATAGAAGAACTTATCCTTAGTAATCTAAGTAAACCTTCCCAGAAGGTTCATGTTCAGTTACGGAAATGATTTAAATGTTAAAATAAAACTATAATAGAAGCTACTGTGGTATAATGGGAAGAAACTTGAATTTGGAGTAGAATAAACCTAGATTTGATTGCTATCTCTACTATTTACTAGCCAGGACAAAGTCATTTAACCTCTGTGAATTTCAGTTTCCTCACATGTTTAATGGGGATAATATTAGAAGTTCCTACTTAACGGTTTTTTTTCCCTCCCTTATAAAATGATATCTGTAAGGTATATAAATCTTTAAATACTCCATCAATTAAATAATTCATAAGGATTTATTAAGTACCCACAACCTGCCAGGCAAGGTGATAAAGGAGAAAAAACTAGCAGCTGGGGAATCACAAAAGATATATATGCATAGATATTATGTCTATAATATGTAATTATATTTTAAATATACTGACTATATATTTATGTATGCATGGATGAGGTATATATAATATACACATCTATCTACATATACATCCCCATGTATAATAATTTTGTTATTTTTTAGTCATTTTCTGTCAGGTCTGACTTTTCCTCACTCTATTTGGGTTGTTGTTGTTTTTTTTTTGGTTTTTTTTTGGCAAAGATACCAGAATGGTTTGCCATTTCCTTCTCCAGTACCAAACAGAGGCCAAATGACTTGCCTACTCGCACAACTGGGGAGTTTCTCAAACTGAATTTGAACTCAGCTCTTCATGACTCCAAGCTCATGATCTGTCCCCTAAGACACTTACCTGTCTTGTATAATAACAACAACAACAAATGTGCCAGGCACTGTGCTAAGTATTTTATAGTTATTATGTCATTTGAGCCTTACAACAATCCTGGAAGATAGGTTTGAGGAAAATTGAGGAAATTAAGAATCACATAGCTCGTGAATGTAGGAGGCTTCTGTGAAATTAACATGAATCTGTACCCTTTTTTTCCTTTCTAAAAGAAAATTTTTAAAAATCTATTTCACTCGCACCCTCACCCTTTGATTGGATTGGAAACTTGAAATCCAAGGCTTATGGGTATAAGGAGAAGCCTCATGCTCCCTGGCTTCTTGAAAGATGATCACCTCCAGTCCCATATAACTCCCAGCATCTGGAAGACCCTTGGCATGTTGACTCACTTCTCTCTGCCTCCTTTTCTTCATCTGTAAAATAGAGATAATAATAGCACTTTTCTCAGTATAGTTGAAAAGACTGAATGATATATGGGAAAATGTTGGTAAACTTTAAAGCACTCTATAAGTGCTTGTATGTGTGTGTGCATAGAACACATTCTAGACCTGCTATGGTTCACACTTAGAACCTGGGTCCTCAGAGAACAAAGACGTAACCTAACTTGAGGGTCCTGGGAATACCTCTGAGGGGTGAGGAGTAGACTTCCAAAGCAATTGCTGAGGAGTTCCCCATGAATATGGTCCCCTCTTGATTATCAACCAATATGTATTAGTCAGTTAGGCAGTGTTATGTTTTAGAACTATGGTATAGTAAGAAGAAGTAGGACAAAACATTTGCCCAAACTGGGGGTATATTTTTCCATAAGTACATATAGAGTCCAGGGTAAATGGACTTGCTTTAGAGGACACATAAATATGGCAAAAGGACAACTCAGCTCCTGATTGTCAGAAATACCTTTCTCTTTTCCTACAGTCCTCCCAAAATTGTTCTTAGGTAGGGTGAAAGTTTCTTTTGGTACCTTTCTAGAACCCTGACTCTGCCTGTCTTCGGAGAATCTAGTTTGTCTTCAATTTGTCTCTCAGTTGGTGATGATGCAAATGTTTCTCATCCAGAGCCATTGGCAGAATACTGTAAAGATTAAATTTAACTCTCCTCTGATTGGGAAAATGAAATTAATTAACTCTCTCCTGATTGTGATGATTGAAATTAACTCCCCTGCCTATTTTTATATTTAATCACAAAAAGTGCAAACACCCCACTTAATCATTGTGGGAGAGGTCTGTGACCCACAGGTGAGATAGTGGGTGATGAATCAGAATCAAACTGACTGCCCCCTGGGCAGTCCTAAGCAAAGCTTCAACTGTAATTGGTAGGTGTAAAAATGAAGGAAGGCACAGGAAGTGATCCAAAAGAAAGTGTCTTTAAAAGGGAGTTACAGTTTCCTGTGGGGAGATCTTCAGAGATCTTCTTTGGAGAGATCTTTGACTTCTTCTGGAGTTCTGAATTCAAGTTGGAGGCTGGTGAAGAATCTGCTGACTAGACCTGAGACCTCTCCTGGTGAGACTGTTCTTGAAACTCTCCCTTTCGACTGACATGTGGTGAGTGAAAAGAGCTGACTCCTTTCCTGAATTTTCTGAAGAGACTAGCTTCAGGAGAGACCTATCCTTTTGAGAGAGGCTCCCTGCATCATCAGATCCTTGGCTCAAAAGCCGAGGCCTCTCCAGTTAAGGACTAAGCTCCCCTTCTTGGGTTGAGCCAGGGGTTGGAGCAAATTACTTAGAGCTTAGACTAGATATCTTACCCTATCCTCTCTCTGATTTCTTATTTCAATCTTTTTATGTTTTGTAAATAAATTGTTAAATAAATCTCTTTGGAATTAATTAAATTCCTGGTGATCCTATTCTTAAATAATCTAGTCCAACCTTTTATTTTAAAAAAATCACAACTTTTCCCCCTTACAATACCTTTGGAAATTGATAATTTTTCAGTCATTTTTGTGTTTACAGAGTCATCTTTTAGTCTTGGGATGGGGAGGAGATGAGACAGAGGTTTCTCAAGAAATTCACCCTGTAGAGTCCTGCTTTATACCCTTTCTATAATTGCTCTGGACCAGCACTCAAATCCCAGGTTGCAATGTGACTTACTTTTTTTAAGTCCTTATGTTTTGTTTTTAAATCAATACTAAGTATTGATTACAAGGCAGAAGAGTGATAAGGGCTGGGCAATTGGATTTAAATGACTTGCCTGGGGTCACGCAGCTAGGAAGTTGTCTGAGGCCATATTTGACCCAGGATCTCCTGTTTTTAGATCTGATTCTCTATCTTTTGAGCCTCATAGATGCCCCTTGACTTGCTCTTTTATGCAAGCTCTATAATATGTGACTGAATCTTCTTAATCAATGCCAAAACATTTTAGTTTCATTTCATTTCAATAAAATACTAAAAGCATAGCTTACCTGATTTTTTAACCAGATTGTTCACTCTTAGTTTAATACCTATAGTTGATTGATTGAATAGAGTTCTTCTCACCTGAAAAAAAAGATATTAGGATATATCCTGTTAGCTACTTTAAGTGGTGAAGTAGGGTGGGTATAATTGATCCAATTGACCCTTTGATGTATAAGCATGCATATTTATGTACATGGATGGGAGAGTCAGTGTGTGTACATATACATGCATATGTACATATATGATTTACAAATATAGGTTGAGGTACCTAATAGATACAAATATATACACATACATAGGTGGCACTGTGGATAGAGTGCTGAGTCCCAAAGTCAGGAAGACTTGAAATCAAATCTAGTCTCAGACATTTACTAGTAAAGTGAACTTGGGAAAGTCATGTAACCTTGTTTGTCTCAGTTTCTTCATCTGTAAAATGATCTAGAGAAGGAAATGATAAATCATTCTAGTATCTATGCTAAGAAAACCCTAAAGGAGGTCACAAAGAGTTGGAAAGTACTGAAATACTGAACAGCAACAAAGATACACACACACACACACACACACACACACAGACAAAACCTTTATCATCACCACTGTCTTCTCATTGTTATCATTACAGCTTGTTGAGAATGAGTTAATTAGATTTAGCTTCCTTATCTGTAAAATAATAAGAAAAATAGTTTCTTCATTTTATCTCAAGGCATTAGTGCCAGGAAAGGACTATAAATTAAGTACTATATAAATATGAGTCACCATCATCATTATTGAATATAATACTGTTAAACCTATTAATTTTATGATTTAATCAATGACATTTTTAGGCTCTAATAGCAGGGTAAATTGTACTGTAATTGCCATAAAATTTGTAGCCATACCTGTAAGAACAATGATTGTCTTGCTCCAATTTTCCGTATGATCTTAGAAAGGAACTTTATGTTAGTCATTACTTAGGAAATTGAGACCCCAATTTTTAAACCATGCTAACAATGCACAATATGCAAAGCACAACCCACTTTCTTGGTGGAATTGAAGGCAGTATCTTACAAGGCAATTCTAATCCTTTTACCAAGTAAACTGGGAAGTTTCTAGAATCATTTTCAACTTTTTCAATTCAATTCAATGAATATGAATTAAACACCTACTGTGTGGCAAGAATTGGGCTAAGCACTGGGAATAGAAATAAGAAAGACATTCTGCTTTCAAAATGATTACAATCTAATGAGGGGGAAGACAATACACACAAAAAGGTGGCAGGAAAGGGGGGTTTAGGGAGGAAGGAAGAACCCAGTTCAGGGGCATCTTGTACAGTAGAGTTGAAACCAGGCAGATTTTCAGATACAAAGTGAAGTGAGCTTAAGGTCCGATTACAGCCTTCTATGAAGGAAGACTTCAGCAAAGAATTTGGTGCTTGAACCTCTAGCTCTCCAATCAGAAGGGAGAGGAAGCTGATGGTGATGGTGTTCTGGATTGAGAAATGAGAATGAGATGAGAAGTGAGAATCTAATCCTGGAAAGGACATGTTGTTTTGTTGAGGTGAAACCAGGCAGAGCAGCAGATGCAAAGTTGAGTGGTCAGGAAAGCTTAGGGGATCTATGCCCATGGAAGAAGAAGACCTCCTGGTTTAATAAATATGTCATGAAATTTTTCAGAGATTTCTAACTGTTGAATTCTAAAGGAAGAATAGTGCTTCATTTCCCCTCCAACATCAGAAAAAGAAGGAGAGAGAGCTAAGGAGGTCTCAGAACTGGATAGACCTGGATTCAATATATTAGTTTTCCAATTACATGTAAAAAACAGTTTTCAACATATGTTTTCTGAAATTGTGAGATCCAAATTGTGTTCCTCCTTACCTCATCCCCCCCCCCCTCCATAAGATAGCAAACAATTCATCTAGGTTGTACATTATGATTATTCAAAACATATTTCTATATTGTACATTGTTGTAAATAATGTAAATAAAAAATACTATGCTTTGATCTGCATTTAGACTTCAACAGTTCTTTCTCTGAAGGTGAATTATATTCTTTGCCATGAGTCCTTCAGCATTGTCCTGGATCACTGTATTGCTGAGAATAGCCATCATCCATGGTCAATCATCATACAACATTGTTGTTACTATATTCAATGTTCTAATTTTGTTTACTTCATTGTATATCTTTTCATGTGGGTCTTTCCAGGTTTTTTTTTAATCATCCTGTTCATTATTCCTTATAGCACAGTAGTATTTCAGCCCTATCATATAATACAATTTGTTCAGGCATTCGCCAATTGATGATGGAAAACCCCTTTAATTTCCAATTCTTTGGAATTCCAATTACTTCCAATTACTATAGTAAAAAGATTCTATACATATTTTTTTTTACAAATAGGTTCTTTTCCTCTTCTTTTTATACTCTGGAACACAGATCTAGAAGAGATATTACTGGATCAAAGCATTTACACAGTTTTATATTTCTTTGGCCATAGTTCCAGATTGTTCTTCAGAATGGTAGGATCAGTTCACAACTCCAACAACAATGCATTATTGTGCCAATTTTCTCACATCCCCTCCAACATTTTCTTTCACTGTCATATTAGCCACTCTGATAGGTATGAAGTGGTACATTAAAATTATTTTAATTTGTATTTTTCTCATCAATACTTACTGTATGAATCTAATATAAATTGTACTCATATATTTAGTTGGAAAACCACTTTTTGATACCAGCCCCACCTTTGACTGGTTGGACACATATGTCTACATGGCATTCTGGCAAGAGGCAGGCAAAAGTCTAAGAAGCAACATGACCAGATTTCAGGACTGCAAACTTGGACTAAAGTTAAGCACGTCCAATCAGAGACTTGCAATAGGAGGGGAAAGATTGGCTTTATAAGTGAGTGAGTAGAAGAGTAAAAGGCTTTTCCTTCTGGGGCCTTTTGTCCTTGCAGATATTTTTTCTTGCATTGTGTTGGTAATTTGATTGATGTGGCACTAAACGAACAAATAAATTTTGATAGAGTTGTCATTTTTATTATATTTTCTAGACCTACTCATGAGCATTTAATATTTTCCATTTGTTTAAAATTAACTTCATTTGTGTGAAACATGTTTTCTATTGCTTTGTAACTGTGTTCTAATTCCTGTGTTTGTCTTGGTCATAAACTCCCAGGTAGTTTATATTGTCTAGAATTATTTTAAATTGAATTTCTCTTTTTATCTCTTACTACTGTAATTTGTGGGTGATATATCAAAATGCTAATCACTTCTGTGGGTTTATTTTGGATCCTAAAAATTTGCTAATGTTATAAATTATTTCAACTACTTTTTTAGTTGAATTTCTAGGGTTCTCTAAAATATCAAAATATTATCTTCAAAGAGTGATAATGTCCTCATCAACTACTTTAATTTCTTCAACTTCTTTATCTTCTCTTGTTGCTAGAGCTAGTATTTTTAGCACAATATTAAATAATAATGGTGATAATGGGTATCCTTGCTTCAAGATAGAACTTTTTGGAAAGCCTTCTAGTTTATTTCTATTACAGATAAATTATGGTGATGGTTTTAGATAGATACTACTTATTTTTTTTCTTTTCATTGCAGATACTATTGCAACAATATATTATTTTATTATAATATATTTTTACAGATTAAATATCAATAAAATCTTTAACATTTGATTTTTGATATTTTGCAATATATTTTCTCTCTCTCCATCCTGTCCCTTCCCAAGAGGACAGGTATTATGATATATTATAGAAATATTATAATATAATGCATATTTCCATGTTTGTCATGTGAAAGAAGACATATAACTAGATAAAAATTCATGGAGAAAATAAATAATGGTATGTTTCACTTTGCATTCAGACTCCATATGTTCCTTCTAAAGCAGTGGATATCTTTTTAGGGTTATGAGACTCTTGAAGTAGTCCTGGATCCTTGCCTTGTTTATAATAGTTGTCATTCACAAATGATCATCAAAATATTATTGTTGTTTCTACAAACAACATTCTCTGGGTTATGCTCATCGTGTTTGTCATTTCTTATGTCACAATAGTATTCCATTCCAAGCATATACTACAACTTCTCCAGACATTCACCAATTGATGGACATCCCTTTAGCTTCCAATTTTTGCCATCAAGGAAAGAGCTGCTATAAATATGTTTGTACAGATAAATTCTTTTCTCCTATCTTTAATCACTTTAGGATATACCCTAGTAATGGTACTGCTCTGTCAAAAGATATGCAGTTTGATGGCCCTTTCTGCATGATTTCAGATTGCTCTCCAAAATGGTCATGTCATTTTGTACCTCCACCAACAGTGTGTTAGTGTCCCCATTTTTCCACACCTACTACAACATTTAACATTTCTCTTTTTTTATTATTATTATTTTAGCCTCTGTTGGGTATGAAACAGTACCTTAGACTTGCTTTCATTTTTACTTCTCTAATTAATAAAGTTTTGGAGCATTTTTTTTCATGACAGAATAATTTTAATTTCTTTATCTGGGAATTACCTGTTCACATTCTTTCACCATTTGTTGGTTGGAGAATGCTTTGTATTCTTATAAATTTGTCTCAATTATCTATATATTTGAGAAAGAATCCTTTTTCATAGACACTTGCTATTTTTTTCCAGTTTGTTCTTTGTCTTTTAATTTTGGTAGCATTGCTTGTGTTTGTGCAGAATATTTTTTTTATTTAATGTTGTCAAAGTTATATATCTTATGCCTCATAATGATCTCCTTATCTTCTTCTGACCTAAATTAGTTCTAGCAGATGAACTCTTTGGAGTTCTCCCAGTTTCTTTACAACATCACTCTATCCATTTTTACTTTATCTTGTTATATGGCCTGAGTTTTGATCTATGCCTAATTTCTGCAATTCTCTTTTCTAATTTTATCAACAGTTTTTGTTAAATAGTGAGTTCTTCTCCCAAAAGCTTTTGTCTTTGGATTGAAAAAAGTCTTGGTTATTATTGCCTTTATTGTGTGTTGAGTGCCTAGTCAATTCAATTAGTAACTCTATTTATTAACAAGTACTAGATTGTTTAGATGGTTACCACATAATGATATAGTTTGAGATCCTGTAATTTAATTCACCTTCCTTCATATCTCTTTTTTCATATAATTCCCTTGGTATTCTAGATCTTTTATTTTTTCAGATTAATTTTGTTATTTTTTCCTAGCTTCATAAGATATTTTTGGGGTAGTTTGGCATGGCACTTAAGAAGTAAATTAATTTAGGAAGAATTTTATTTTTAATTTTTTTTATTGGCTCAGCCTACCCATGAGCCATAAATGTTTTTCCAGTTGTTTAGATCTCACTTTTTCACATTTGTGACCATATAGCTCCTGAATTTGTTTTGGCAAGTAAATTACCAGGTACTTTACAGTAGTATAATTTTAATGTGATTTTTCTTTCTATCTCTTCCTTTGGGGCTTTATTTGTAGTTTAAAGAAATGCTAATGATTTCTTTGGGTTTATTTTATATCCTGAAACTTTGCTTAATTGTTTCAATTAGTTTTTACATTATCTATAAGGTTCTATAGGTATACCATCTTCTACAAAAAGGGATACCTTGTATCATCTACAAAGAGGGATAGCTTTATTTCTTCATTACCTAGTCATTGCCTTCAATTTCTTCTTATTATTGCTATAGCTATCATTTCTACTACAATATTGAAAAGTAGTGGTGAAAATTAACATTCTTATTGTTGCTTCTGCCTCTCTGGTATTTGTTTTGAAACATCATCTTGAATTGGTTTGGAAAGTATTCCCTGAGAATATTGAGCTTTCTGTGCCTCTATTCTACTTCCCTCCCTTTCTCATTCAAGTATTGCTTCCAATAGATACTTACATGGTGACCCTAAGTAAATCACTTAATCTCCCAGTGCTTTGGGTAATTCTGGGCAATTGTAAATTTCAGAGAAAATGCTGACCTGCAATGTCAGAGGAGGTTTCTTCACACAAGAGTTAAATTTTTCAGTGAAATCACAGGTCCATTTCTTATCTCTGTCCCTATAAAAATAAAAGAACTTTTGAGTAAATAAAAACAATTAAATGAGAAAGTAGAATAAAATATTTTAAATTAAAAACATAAATATATGCAAATATTTATAAATATTTTCATATATTAAACATCTCTGGTAAAAGTCTGACATTGCAAAATCAATAAGGATTTGGAGTAAATCTAAAAGATCAAGAGTCATTCCTTATGAACTACATGGTTATGGAAAATAATTAAGACCTTGTTAAGGGACAAACTACCAATAACCTTAAAGAATATCAAAAACTGCTATGAATCAGAGAAACACAAATTAAACAATAATGATGTATACTTTATGTGTACTAAGTTGGCATTATGGAATTATTTAATAGAAGTTAAAAAATTGTTTATACCCATTGACCTAGAAATCTTTTTTAACTTGATTGAGATTCCAGGAAGCTTATTGGTATGAAAAGATCCAACTGTACAAAATATCTTCATCTCAGTATTATTTTTATCACAAGATCTGGTGCTTAATAAATACTACATGATTAACCGATTGCTTATAAAAAATGAATATCAAAGTATTAAATGGCAGTAAAATTCAACTTATATATAATGAAATTCAGTGACATCTCATAGAACACAACTTCCTTATTTCTACCCCAGAAATTCTTAAATGATCTCAAAACCCCTTTATGCTCTTAAAAATGTTGAGAGATGCTAAAAAGCTTTAGTTTATGTGAATCTAAATATCAGTATTTACCTTATTAGTTAGGTGGTATAATGGATAAGGCTGAGCCTAGAGTAAGGAAGACCTAATTCCAAATCCAGCCTCTCAGACAGTAGATGTGTGACTGGACTGTGGGCTAAATGTTACTTAACTTCTGTTTTCCTGAATTTTCTTGACTGAAAAATAAAAATAATAACAATTACCTCTCAGGGTTGTTGTGAGGATCAAATGAGATCATAATTACAGAGTGCTTAACACAGTGCCTAATACATAGCATGAACTATATAAGTCCTTCTGTTATAAATTAAACCATCTTAATATTATCATGAAAATAATTTTGACCTCTCAAATGCCATGAAAATATGTTGGATAGTCCCAGATATCCCTGAGCCACACTTTGAGAACTATTATTCTAATGCATATAGCAAAATACAAAAGGACCCTGTCCTCTGAAATCCTTACCAATCACAATTATTCTTTGGGAATATTTGACTTACCTATTTTGGATAGAGTGGTATTTAAGTTTTGTGGGTTGTGTGTCTATGTTTAACTGATCTATTAAAACAAAATATATGAATAAAAAGAGAGTAACAAATAATCTGACTTAGGGCTATTGCTTGACAGCCCTTGCTTGATCACAAAGTATGCCATATGCACAACACAGATTTTTGAACAGAATATTAAATTCTTCCTTACTGATCCCTCATCAATATTGTCACATAGATATATCTGTCTACATCTGTAATGATTAAAAATCTACAATTATATTATTGACTAATTTTAAACATTTTCATCTCAATTTTAAAAATACATATGGGAAACACATTTATTCTTTTATTTTATTTGCCCTAAGTTTTTTGTAAGTCTACATAGATGCCTCTGCTTCTTTCTTGCTCCCAAGTTAAGACAGATAAAATTCAAAAAAATGTTCATTTTCAAATGAAGCCCAGCTATAAAATTTAAATTTAATGTTAGTGCAATTCAATGGCCATATGACCAGGATAGAAGCAATAAATGTTCATTTTACCATGTCAGTGACTTTGACATCACTGGACATTCATTTCCCCTACAGTGTCATCATCTTCTGAACAGACAAAGGGAAGGTTCGATATTATAATTTTACTTTGACAAGAGCATATGCCTTTTGGGATGGATTAATACTGCCATGCAGATTTTCATTGCTCATTTTCATATTTCTGGATGAACTTTTGTACCAAGTGCCCTTTAAAAAACTTTTTAAAAAGCTTAAATGATGCCAACAAAAGTCTTTGTTCTCAGTAAAATGTCTGAAATTATATTCACCTTATTCTTGCTCTGAGATTTGCCTATCTAAATTTGTCTCTGCACTGTTGTATTTGCTTTTTTAAAAGTTTTATGTTCAAGTTGTTTTAACTTGTTCTAAAAATAGATAAAGACCATGAGAGCGATTATATTATTCTCAAAGAATGTTCAATTGGTAATTGAGATCAGCCTGGGATTATGCAAAAATTGGGAGACTGGAGTCAAGAAGGGATTGAAGCATGTCAAAGGCAGTTGCTCCATTACAAATGAAGGAGGGTTAGGCAATTTTCTGAAAGCAACCAGCCATCAGAGTAAAATAGACTTTTATCCTTTTGGGACTAATCTAGCACTCAACTAAATAAGGCTTAAGCAGTCATACAGTAAAGAGACCTGGAATGGAGGGGATTTTCCTCGACTTTTGAGTTTCGGTTGGTGATTTGACTTGAAAGAAGAGATAAGGGATCTGCTCCAGCAGAAAAACACAGCAAAGACGATAGTTCGAACTGGACCTTGCCAGGATGAGCAGAAGGCAGTCAGGGAATGGTGCTCACTAAGATATTGGGGTAAATATTGAATTAAACACTTGTTGACTACTTGGGTACACAGAGGGAGTGACACTCCACAGGAAGTGCAGCAAACTCAGAATTAGAGATGCAACGATGCTTCCAAGGTCCATACACTCCACAAACTTCCATAGCCAAAATTGTTCGCAATGGACAATCAAATTGAAGCCTGAATTACTACTTACATAATTGTAATTGTGAACTACTCAAATGTTAGACCTGTAAGGGAACACTGGAGGTCACCTACTAATTCTAACCTTTCATAGTTCAGAGCCTTAAACACCTACACAATTCAGAGAGCACTGATTGATCAGCTTAGGGCATCTGACTTGTACCTTTCCTATCACCTGGTTGATGGAACCTGTTCTGACCTAATGTGGTAGCCAACAATAAAAGTTCCGAGACAGATTCTTTTTTTCCTGGCTTTCTACTCTCTATGCAATTCTAGTCTCACCTTCTAGTTAGCTTAGATAGTTGACAGTGATATATGCCCCATGATTGTTTGAGATATAACCTATCTAAGCCTCTTACCTAAACTGGAACTAGGCAATATTGATATATGAAAATGTCTTTTTTATTATTATTGTTAGGAAAGAACTCAGATTTGGAAAAGAGAAGACCTGGGTTCAAATCCTACCTTCTATAATTATTAACTATATGGCTGGAGGTAAATCACTTAACCTTTCTACCTCAATTTCCTTAGCTTCAATAGGAGGAATTCAGAATCAATGACCTGTACTGTCCCTTCTAGCTTTAAATCTATAATCCAAAGAAAAAGTCTTTCATTTTCTAATAGCTTTAATTGCTAGAAAATTTATTCCTTAATACTAAACAGAATTCTTCCTTCTGTGAATGCTAATACCTGATCCTTAGAGAGTCAGGGAAAAGCTTTCTGTCTTTGCAATTAGAGGATTTAGGTTTAAATTCCAGCCTCTGCTGGCCCCTACCTTTATGAATTTGGGCTAATAACATAATCCCCCTAGGCCTCAGTTTCCTAAAAATTGAGTGTTGAAATAGAGTCCTCCATAGCCCCTCTCAGATCTAAAACTCTGATCCTATTTTACAGAATGAGATTCTGGTGAGTTTGGGAGTAGGTTAATATATATAATTAGAAAATGAACATTTTTCTATTGAATGTAAATCCTCATGTTTATGGGGGCAGAAGGATACTCTAAATGATATAGCTACTTATGACATGCAGTTATATAAAATTATACTGTACTCATACAATTTTGAGTCTAATACCTGCTATTTTGTCACATTTCTCTACATGTGGTTCAACAGAAATGTAAACTAATTTATTCTCCCAATGATTATTGCCATCTAGTGGTACTTCCAAGCCAATTAAAGATATGTGGCCATAGCAAGGAACACACACACAGGTGTAAAGATACACTGATAGATTTTGATATATGTGTATAACTCTATAACTATATCTATATATCTTTATATGTATATATTTATCAGCAAGTCACAGTCTCATATACATACAAATAACATATTCTTTGTCAAGAACCTTTGATATAATAATAACAATAATGGTTAGCATTTATATAGCATTGTAAGATATTCATATTTGATCTCATTTGATTCTCACAAAACTCCTGTGAAATAGGTACTGTTTTGCAAATGAGGAAACTTACTGACAAAGGTTAAATAAGTTGTCTTGGATTTTACATCTGGGAGGTATCAGAAATTGAAGCAGGAATTGAACTAAGATATTCCTGGAATTAGAATAAACAAAGAGAAAATGAATTTATCCCTTTTTGAAATGATATAAAGGTATCTATATAGAGAATCCCTAAGAATCAACCAAAAAACTATTAGAAATTAACATCACCAGTCACAAGATACCCAATAAACTCATAAAATCACCAGTATTTCTATTTGCCACCAACAAAATCCAGTAATAAGAAATAGAAAAGGAAATTTCTTTCAATAATTCTAGAAAAGATAAAATACTTGGGCATGTACATAGCCAGAATAAACCCAGCAATTATACAAATACCTTTACAAAACACTCTTTATACAAATAAATAACAATTTATTATTCCCAACAATCAGGAAAAAAAAAACATTAATTGCTTATTGAGCCTTAGCTAATATAGTAAAAATGACAATCCTACCAAAATTGATCAGCTCATTCAGTGGCTTACTAATCAAACTAAACCGCAAATAACTACATAAGACTAGAAAGAATAGCAATAAAGTTCATCTTTAACAATAAAAGGTCAAAAATCCCAAGGGAATTAATGAAAAAAAATGGAGGAGGCCTGGCTGATCCAGAACTCAAACTATGATAAAGTGTTAATCATCTGACCCATCTGGTACTGGCTAAGAAATACAGTGGTGCATCATTGAAATAGATTAGGTAATGAACATATGGCAATTCATATCCATAGTAACTTAATGTTTGATAAACCCAAAATCCAGGTTTTTTTTGAAAAAAAATTCATTATATGAAAAAAATCCAGGGAAAACTAGAAAGCACTTAGTTTTAAGATAGATTTCAATGAGAGGGGGAGAAGGAGAAGGGAGGGAAAAAAAAAACATGAATCATGGAATCATGGAAAAATATCTTTAATTAATTACTTAATTAAGTTTTAGTAAAGAAAAATAGAAAAAATGTTGGAAATTGTCTTTACATGCAACGGGGGGGGGGATAAAATACAATATAAATTTTTAAAAGATTTATTTGAGCTCTCATTTTCCTATCAATCTTAAAATCTACATTTATATTTTTAATATAACTACTCAAAATAAATGTCAAATTGTTTTGTTTTCCTCAAGATTTTTCCCATCAAGATGTAGGCATAGATTTCATAGTGAGTAAGAAAATTATACAGAATTCAGTTCTGAACATTAATTATTCACGCTTTGCTTTCATAGTTAAAAAGGGAAAATTATGTTACTATAAATGTCATTTCATTTTTCACCAACTGTGGAAATAATTTTCTTGTGATGCATTGATTATTGGGACAATTTTAAATTATCCAAGTAGTCCCTGAAATGATATTAAAGAAACTTTATGACCTTCTTTCCTATCCATAATATATATATTCTAGAATGAAAGGCTTCTATACGGTATGTTATATTTCTTCAGAAAAATATCCAGATGTTTCAGATCAGGGTTTTCATAAATATCTAAGTGATTTTTAATTGGAAAAAAAAACATAAAATGAATGTTAATGTACCCTTGTTCTGCTTCACAACAACATGAAAGTGACTCTTAAATTCTCAAAAATTGTGATTGCCAGCTCTGGCAGATCCAAATAAGCTGGAACATTTTCAAGTATGTACTCAAAAACAGATTCTGTGCATATCATCTTTGCTGAGTTCAATAAGAAAATTGGTATTAAATTGTTATTTTTTGGCTCTATCAACTTATAGAAACCATCAACTATAGAGAGACTGCAATCAGCATCAATCAAGTAGTCTGAAAAAAAGAATAGAGATTTTTTAATGAATCACAAAAGCACTTTGAGGTCCCCCCAAAATATGAAAATAACCTCATTTTATTTATCTCTTGCCTTACTACTAGATGATATCTTGTTCCTAGGCTTTAGGAACATTATACTCACTTGGTTCTACTCCTTCCTTACCAATTTTTCCTTCTTTGGCTCTTTATCCTCAGTGGATAGAGTCCTGGACTCTAAATTCATCAAGATTTGAAACTAAATCCATTTACTAGCTAATTGACCCTGGGCAAGTAATAACCTCACTATACCTAATTCTCCTTCTATAAAAAAAGTGAGAATAATAATAACATTCACCTTCCAAAACTGCTGTGAAAATAAAATAATATTTTTAAACAGCCTTTTAAGCCTTCCAATCAACCATTATGGCAGATGGTACCTTGTGTTCTAGACCTCTCTCTATATTCTATTTCTATCTTATGGGCATCTAATTTATTTTCATAGCTTCACATATGACCTCTAATCAAGGAGGTTGCAAATTCATAACTACAGCCCAGATCACTTTCCTGAGCACTAGAACTTCACTTCCTCTTCCATGCCTTGAGGTTCTGTTGGCATCTCAAATTTAAACTGTCCCCAAACAACCTTTTGATCTGTAATTGTAACTCAATGTTCCATGTCAAAACCTTGTTATTTTTTACTTAGCCTTCTTCTTACCTACATATTTATAAAATACTTGGGCTATAAAGTACTTATAATATTTCTAAAGTATTTAGGATAGGATACCTAGGATAGTGGCACATAATAGGCAATATGAATATAATTATT
The DNA here is from genome assembly GCF_027887165.1 of Monodelphis domestica. Taxonomy (NCBI): domain Eukaryota; kingdom Metazoa; phylum Chordata; class Mammalia; order Didelphimorphia; family Didelphidae; genus Monodelphis; species Monodelphis domestica. The sequence continues at coordinate 122,372,906 of NC_077234.1, read as the reverse complement.
CCCTTCTGTTATAGAGAATTTAAGGGAAGGGGGAAAGGTTGTAGGAAAGGGAAAACACACAATTATATAAATAAGTTTATTAATAAAAGAAGGGAATGATGGGAAGGAAAGGGGAAGGTTGACCATCTGACTATTAGCCACCCAGATACTTAACCCAATAAGTTCCTATACTAAGCTGAACCTGTCTAAACTAAATTAAACTAAAGTTAACTAAGGATAAGTCCAGGGAGTCCAGATTCTCCCACAGTCTTTGGTGTGTCATACCACAGACATCCAGTTGTAAAGTCCTTAGAAAATCCAGGAAAGGAAGAAATTCCCTTCCAAAATCACTCTGTCCACTAGAATGAATGGGGAACTTCCTCTCAACCTTTTCTTGATGTTAATCTAAGGCAGGCAGCTTGAAAGATGTTTTTCTTGGGAGAATCTGAGAGTCACAGCTTCAGAGCTTCAGTGTATAGATCAGCTTGAGATAGACAGTTGAAAGCTGTTTCAACCCCCTTCAAATCTTGACCCAGCCAGCTCTTGTAGAATCCTTGGCTTGAGGCCTGTCAATCAATATTTGCAACTGCTTTGCAACTTCCCTTGCTACACTTCATTATATTCCACTACCATAATATTTCTCAATCCATTTCCTATTCACTTTTCTCATGGTTACCATCTTTGACCATACCTTTATTACCACCTACTTGGACTTCTGTAATAAACTTCATAAATCTGTCCTTGATACTACCTTTTGGCCATTCCTCCTTAGATCTAAATAACACTTAATGACTTTCTTATACACTTGTCATATAATCCATTGTATTATAGCCAACCTTGCTAGTCTCTTATTCACCTATTAGACTGTAAATTCTATGAGTAAGGAGATATTTTCTATTTAAACTTTGTATCGCTCCTTCCAGTGCTAAGCACTTTTCTTTATTAATTAATGTTGATTGATCATTGAATGAATAAATCAAAGAACTAGCCTCTAGTAATGATCCTTCTAATCTATCCTACTCTCTACTGCCAGACAAATCTTCTTCAGCAATACATCTAGTTATGTCACTCTATTGATCAAAATCCTTTTGTGGCTCCCATCTTCTGAGTAAAATTCAACCTTCTTTGCCTGGAATTCAAGATCCATCACAATCTGATACCATCTTAACTTTCCAGTTGTATTTAATGTTACTTCCTGCTATGGACCTCTTGTTCCATATCAACTTAATTGCTGAATATACTTTGAATTTTCCTACTTTAATGCATTTGTTCATGCAGCAATCTGTGAATGGCCTTCCTCCATCTCTATGCATGTTGATTCCCTTCCCAGTCTTGAAAGTCCAACCAACTACTTCTTATCCCTGGAATATTGCCTACTTCTCTATTTTCTAATACTTCATAGAGCACTTTGTTTTCCACCAATCTATTGACTCTATTATGTATTAATCTTTGCTATATTGTATTTCTACAGTATGCAACTTATATAATCCATGAAAGAGGAAGCATATCTCTCATTTAAGTCTTATATTCTTCCCAGCATTTGGGACAATGTTGGCAGAATAATAAACAAAAAATAATGAAAATGAAGTATTTGATAAATTTGTTGAATATGGGAATAGACCTCCTGAAGCAATGCTGCTCATCCTCATTATTTTTTCACTATGCCACTAATATAACCTCTATAAGTCATCTGGATGAGAAAAGAATATACATAAAGTTGATAGAGGGAAAGAGAATGGTAGCCAGGGTTGGGGTGTTAAACACTGAACACTAGTTGATATAAAATAATAATCATGTCTGATAATCATTCCTCATACATATGGTAATTTAAAATTCTTATAATCTAACCTAATTGATATTTCAAGTCAATGTTGACAGTAATCACTAAAATAAAGCAAAACTCAATGTGATTAGTTCATAGACAGGGCTTTTTTAAGAACAAAATCTTCCCAGGTCTATGTATAGCACTAACCTTTCACATACATGGATGCTGTCAGGGGGAAATTAAAGTCCCTTCCACTTAAGATCATTTGGCTCGGTATCTACTCAATACTTAGGCATTAAAACTTTCAGCACTGAGGGAAAATTTGTAAAGAAACCTGCATAATGAAGAAAGAACTGTTTTCCACTAGTGTCTATATATTTGGCTACTTTGAGTGATCTAAGAAAGATAAGGCAAAATATAAGAAAGAAAAATACAGTCTACCTTGGGAAGCATAAGTTACACCATCACTATTCAGTGTATCACATCACACAAAATGGGCTGATTGTTCCAATATAAATTCATTGCTCGATCAGAAGACTGACAATGCTATCCTTTAAATGCTTAACTTTTTGGTAATTTCTCTCCTCTTACTTACCTCCAGAAAGATAACAATGGGGGGCAGCTGGGTAGCTCAGTGGATTGAGAGCCAGGCCTAGAGACGGGAAGTCCTAGGTTCAAATCTGGCCTCAGCCACTTCCTAGCCGTGTGACCCTGGGCAAGTCACTTGACCCCCATTGCCTAGTCCTTACCACTCTTCTGTCTTGGAGCCAATACACAGTATTGACTCCAAGACGGAAGGTAAGGGTTTAAAAAAAAAAAGAAAGATAACAATGATTTTGTAGCAAGAGGACATGGTAAAACTGAAAAACTGTCTAATGAACTACTAATGAGATTGGGAATAGAAGAGCTACAGTGGACTTATAAATATCATAGCAGAAGGAATCCAGTTATTACAAGCTGGTAAATATTTTCACCTTCTCTCTATATATATGAAGAACAAATCTAGAATTCCTTCTGTGAAGACCACATTACAAGTCATAGAATCATAGGATAAAAATTAAGAGTTGGAAGGGACTTTAGAATTCATCACATCGAACCCCCTTATTTTACAAATGAGGAAATTGAGATTGAGAGGTCCATGGTTTGCATTGTATCACAAAGTTAATAGATATCTGCGGGGAGATTTGAATGAAATCTTCCTAATTTTGGTGCCATTGTTCTATCTTCTTCCTGTCTTTCTAATAGTCTGTCAATCCCAAGGCTCTAGGAACTGTGATTGGTTCTGATCTGTGCCTAGGTATTCAGTGGCTATACCAAGTCTGGGCAAATCATCTGTGAATATCCCAGCAACAGACAAAAGTGGGAGTAGAGAGAAGTTCTAGGAAGGCTAATGGTCATTGTAAAAGAAGTCTAAGAAAGATAACAAGAGCTTTTGCAAAGATGGGGCAGAGCATAGCAACAACAGGGTAATGCTCCAGATAGATAGCTGTAACAGGTAGATGAGAAAGAAGCCATAGCATTAGGGTATTGGATAGAGTTTCAGTCTCTCAGAGAACTTGAAAACTACCTCAGACGCCACCATTATGATCTGTTCCCTTAATCGTTATTTGCTTACTTTGAAGGATCATAAGATTGAGGGGATTTGGGAGATCATCTAGTCCAATAGCTTCTCTTCACATGAGGAAATCAATTCCTGAAAGATAGATTTGCCACTGGTGAGTAGTAAATAGCAGAGCCATACTATAACCAAGATTTTGTGATTCCAGAATTGGATTGAGAATACAACTGGAATGAACTCTAAGAAGATATAGGATAGGGTAAGTGGAGGGCTCAGACACAAGGAGTAATAAGGCAAGGCCCTAGTGTAGGGACAAGGAACACAGTCTTTGTTCAAAATGGATAAGACAAGAAACCAGTTCCTAGAAATGAGTTATGAAAGCAAAAATATAGGAAACTCATCATGCTAAGGTACCTAAGACTCTATAGGGCTCTATAGACCCTCTTATCTTCTAGGATTAAGGATGAAACTGGTAAAAGAGCAGAGAGGTGAGGTGGTCATAAATGAGAGAATAAAATGTATCCTGGCTGCTTTCTTCATATACTGTGACTTAATTTGAAAACTCAAAGTATCCAAGTGTTAGACATTTTGAAATGGTAATTATGTGCTTCCCCGTCATCCAGGGTCTTTAATCCAAAAATTTATGGGGCTTAGGAAGGTGACAAGAAACCAGGTCAACCATTACAAAGTCAGCAACAAACTTTGTTCAGAACAAAACAGGCCTTAGTTCCTTTGGCCAGAGAGTCTCTGAAAACAACCTGTATGAATTGCCTTGAGATTTTGATTTATAAAGGAAAAAATTATGAAACTGAATTCATTTAGCCAAAATAAAAATGACATTTTAGAAACTGCAGTAACTTTCTATGAAGACTGAAAGCAGGGCATTAGCCTGCAGCTAAATGCTTGGCTCCCATTAAAATCATTAAAGAGATATAATGTGAAAGTGAAGAAAGGAACAGAACAAGAAATTTGACTAGTTCTCATTTTAGCAAAGTGCAAATCCTTTTACCTTTTGTGAAATAATAAGCAATCTCTCACTAGAATATTATAAAGTTTACCAGAAAAACATTTAGAAGTCTCTAACTCTTCAAGTAAATTGGATTTCCCTTGTGCTTAAAATGTTTTTTTTTTCCTACATAAGGTCAATGAATTAAACTTCCTTGAGGTAAAGCCAGCTAAAAATATTTTATTCGGGAATCCTGCCTTCCTCCATTATAGAGTTTGGTTAAAATATCTTTTTACCAAAGCGCAAATATGTGTATGTACATATATGCATATATAACATATATATATATATATACATAGTAGTTAATTACAGGTGTATAAAATGAATTACATACACACACATAATCCCATTTAATCCTCACAAACACCTTAGGATGAAATTTTTCTAGGTTCAGAAAGGGACCATGGAGGCTATCTTGTCCAACCCATTCTATTACATATGAGGAAACTGAGGTTCAAAAAGTCACTTACCCAAGGTTTGATACATAGTAAATGGCAAAGCTGTTATTTGCTCCGTAGTCTTCTAAGCTTATATACATATATATATATATATATATATGTATATAATTAACCATATTCTATGAAGAACTGGTGGAATAATGTGTGTGTGTTTACTATTTTATACACACACACACACACACACACTGATGCATATGTGGCACTAGGTGGCACAGCAAACAGAGTGGTAGGTTTGAAGTCAGGAAGATTTGAATTCAAATGCAGCTTCAGGCACTTACTAACTGACTCTGGGCTTGCCTCTTAACCCTATTTACCTCAGATGACCTATTTGTAAAAATGAGCTCGAGAAGGAAATGGCAAACCACTTTGATATCTCTGCTAAGACAACCCCAAATGGAGTCACAATCAGACATGACTAAAATGACTGAACAAGAATATCTATCTATCCCTTTAATGTCAATCTGAATTAATTGATTAATCAAAAATTAATGAACAAATATTTAGTATACTCCTCCCTACATATATACTGTGATAGTCTGTGGGGATAAAAAGAAAAAATGAAAGAGCTCTCTCCTTGAAATGATTATATTCTGGGAGAGACTTTGTTCCTGCAAATGAGGATAATAACAGGATTCAAACTAAGATTGAAGAATATAAGACTGTTCTTTTAAATGCTTTTAAAGAGGAAAAATAACAGATATGGAACTGGAAAGGACTTTATAGGGTGTTTAGCCTTACCCCATCATTTTATTGATGAGGAAATTGAGATGTTAATTGACTTGCCAAATGTCACACAGAAAACAGCAAAGTTTTTACCCCAGATCCTATGACACCATTTGTTTTGATAGATAAAGCTTTATTTTTTTTAGATAAAGCTTTCATGAAGCTCTTTATAGCAAGATGTCTCCTATTGTACTCTCAAATCAGCTAAATTCAAACATAATTGAAAGTCTTCTTTGGAGATGGCTTTGCTTCCAGCTTTTGTTTTGATTTTTTTTTTAATTTTAGGAAGAATATTTTAACAATTTTGCAGTTACAAAACTCAAGTTCAAAGGAACCTCAAAGACTCCCTCTCCACAAAAACAATGCTGATCTTAAAGTGAAGTCTCTCTACAATGTTCTCCAAAAGCCTAGACTTTGATTGAAGAGTATTTCATCCTCCTTTCCCACTATTTCTTCATGGCATTGGTTTGGAATTCTTCAAATCTTCAGCTTTCTGCAGTAAGCTACATCTAAGCAATGAGGTTGTCAATTATCTATGCTGTCCCATCATTTATTTTTAAAGATACTCTGTAAATGACTGAGAAATATTCTGAAGACTATCCACAACTAAATTATTTCTTTTATATAGATTAGCATTCCATTGTGAGCTCCTTGAGATCAAGGATTGTCTTTGACCTTTCTTTGTATTCCTAAAGCTTAGCACATAATAGGTACCTAATAAATATATGGACAAAAGCTCTTTACTTTACCACATTCTTTAAGGTATGCAAAATACTTTATAAATATTATCTCATTTTATCCTTAACAATAATCATGTGTGTTAGGTACTACTATTAAACCCATTTAATAGATGAGGAAACTGAGGCAGTCAGAGGTTACGTGACTTGCCAAGTGTCAAACTAGGTTTAGGATACCATGAATTAGCAGGATATTTTTCAATAATTATGGCTTACTATAATAGTAATTTTTATAGTACATTAAGTTGATTTTTTAAATAGTTCTATTAAGTGATCATATTAGTGAATTAAATCTTTTTTTATATTATTAAGTCAAAAGGCAGGAATGCATGCTTTTAGTATAGTGTGAAAATGCATAGTTAGATATTGTTTACAGTTGAGTCTTTGTGAAAGTTGTGTGGATATTAGCAGTAGACAAAGCCTGCACTAGCCCTATGTCTCTTGTCTCTCTATAAGTAGCAAAATATTACTGTAATGCTGGATTCAAGTGGTAAGATTACAAAGCCATGTCATCAATGAAAAGTATTGGCTACACATTAGGTAAATTTATCTCTTGGCTTAGCCCTAATGTTTTTCCACTCACTGTACTCTCAGTATATAACTATTAGGTAGAAAACAAGTACTCTCCTCACTATATTGTAAGTTCCATGAGGGAAGAAGGCTGTATCTTATTTATTTTTCTGTCCAGACTTGTAATTTCAACCATGTGGGTAACTCCCAGGTGAGAGCTCTCCCCATTAATGTAATTTGGCACATAATATATAATTTATATTCTATAATTTAAAATCTAAGAGAGTTTTCTGAGACAGCAATTTGTTAAGATTTCCCCAAGATCATGTAGCCAATATGTACTGAAGAACCAGCTCCCAAACCCCTTCTTTCCCCTCCCTGACATCTAACCCCAGGAATCCCTGTCTCTCCCTCTCCTGACATATGCTAGGAACTGATAAGGCCCCCAGCCCAGGAATACCTGTCACACCCCCCCTCCAGGAACTGATATCGACCCTAACTGATAAGGACCCCAGCCCCAGGAGTTCCTGTTCACTCCCCTACCCCAGGAATTCCTCTGCACTCCTCCTACCACAAAAGTGTATAAAAAGCCTGCAAGCCCCAGACTTAGGGACAGCCATTTTTAATGCTGTGCCCAAACTGCAGTTTGTTAATAAAGTCTCTCTTGTGTGTTACATTGTTGGTCTTGATTTCATCCTTGGGATCATATCCGGCCACTTCAGTATCAGAATTAAGATTTGAACTTGCATTTTTCTGACTTCAACCATGTTGTCCTTCATTTCAAGTTTGGGCTTACTTTACAAAACAGAATCACAATAGCTCAAAAGAAATGTAAGCTGCACAAATTTAGGGACATTTCTATCCCCAATGCTCATATAGATTATTTGTGCCTGACCTGTAGTAGAAACTTCTAAGCCTATAATGATCTGATTGGCCATTGTTCCCCCATATTTAGACACACTATTCATTGATCCCAACAATAAGATGTCATTTTAGTATTCTTCGAACACAAAGGAAAATAACAACAAAGATGACAATGACAGTTACTACAACAGTTGACTTATTTTCATGTCAAGAGAATACAGAAGGAAATGGAATAAAAATAGACAAGACTCAGATGGACTAATGTCTTCTAGGAAGAGTGTGTCAGTTAATAAGCCAATCTACTATTGGACTGAGTCAAGAAGAGAATTGACGGTTATGCTAATTCCTCACTCAGTCTAATTACAGTTACTGTGGATTCTGGTATTCTCTGCTATACCTAAGGACACCATTCATGGTGCTTCTGATTTTTAAAGTTTACAAGGTAACATCCTTGTCCTAAATCATCTTAGTTCAGGAGAGAATAAATAGAAAGGAAACATAAATGGTATGGGTTCATGGTCACAGATTGGCTGCTTATGATATGGGGCCCCATGCCTTTGTCCCATCCAGTAGCTAAGAGGAGTCTCCCTTACTGGAAAGCTACAAGGAAGAGACTATCCACTTAAACTATTGGTATGCAAACTCTGTTCAGAGTGAGCCATTCCTATTATTCATCCTGAATCCTTTGCCTCTTTTCCACTGAGCCACTTAGGTGCCCCCTCATTAACTTTTGCTTAAGTAAAGAATATGTCTATTTCTAGTAGGTATATGTATATATATTTATATAGTTAATATTAATGAGTTTTATTATCTGTGATGCATATAAGGACAAACAAAAGAGAGGTTATCAATTAGTATAAGCATCCTATTCAATTGGGGTGTATGAGGTGCTCAGGGAGGAGTAGTATCTCTGGTATGGAGGGCTTGTCATGCCCTCCTAGGGCAGCTCTCCAGCCTCTGACCCCCACCTGACACTCAGCTCTCACTTGTGGCTCCCAGTAGCTGCTAGCATGCGGCAGCGGCCACACCCCGGGCAATGGCTTCGACAGGCCGGCTAAACCTTGTGAGGGTAGCCATCTGGTCGTCACCAACCCCTGGTGAACCTGGGCTTTGCTCACCCAGCATGTGAAGACTGCTTCGGCGGAACAGGCGGAAGAAACCAACAAGAAGGTTCAATGGCTGAAATGGCGATGCAGCAAAGCACTGTGGAGTGCTCAGGGCATGTTGGAGCACAAAGGACAACAGGGCCATCCAATGCAGCTGAGGAAGTCTCCAGATGTAACGACTTTTCGTGCCACTGGACCCAGGCTTCCAATGCCGAGAGAGTGGGACTGTCTCTGTGCATCGACTTTTCCACTTAAATCTCCTTCACGCACAAGTGTTTTTGTGCACTCTCATCTACATCACAGATGAAAGCGCACAAAGACAATTGTCATCCTCCGTTACTGAGAGACTACTACTACCTATTCAATTAGTATATAGGAAGCAGTGGGCAGCTAGGTGGATCAGTTGCTTGAGGCCGAGGCTTAGAGAGAGGAAATCTTGGGGTTCAAATCTGGCCTCAGATACCTCCTAACTGTATGAGTCTTGGAAAGTCACTTAACCCCCATTGCCTACTGCTAACTGCTCTTCCTTCTTGGAATTAATGCATATTATTGATTCTAGGATGGATGATGAGGCTTTAAAAAAATAGGGAGTGGCCTGGAGAAGAAGGGGACTTTCATCATATGTTCCTGGAATACTGACTGAATACACTTCAAGAAAGGACTGATGGAGGAAGACGGTGAAGCAGAACAACACACGGATAGCTGCTTTGTCTGTTCTCTGTGAGTGTCTGACCCAGATTTAGGCCTTCTATAAATTATTTGGCACCAAGTTCTCTACTAATATGTGCTATGTTATAGACCAAAAAAATGGCATGTAATGACATAAGTTCTCTTACATCATATTAATGGGACAAGAGAATCAGATATATGCTATCCAAGACTAAGTGAGCTTCAATAATGGTCAAAGTGGGGAAATCCCCACTTAACTATAATCAGTTATAACCTCTTGTCATCCAACTGGCTCCTCAGCCAATAATATTTGAAAACTATCTGAGACTGAAGCTTCTAAATGATTGAGCAGGATCACTATGACAACACCATGAGAAATAGTATGTTAGAGTAGAAAGAGGGCCTTTTCTGAATTCAGGAAGCCCATCTAATCCCTGCCACTGATATATACTGACTATGTAACCTTGGGCAAATTATTGAACTTTTCAGTGCTCTGGGTAATGCTGTCAGATTATATTTTACAGAAAAGATGCTGACCTCTGTTGGGAGGACTATTTTCCTTACCTAGGAGTTCACATTAGCAATGAATTCACAGACCTTTTCTTAATCCCTACTTCTTTAATTAAGACAGAGAGAGCATTTAAACAAAGCCAGTGCCCTACACCAAGATAAACACAGAATGGGTGAATGACCTGAATATAAAGAAGGAAACTATAAATAAATTAGGTGAACATGGAATATTATACATGTCAGACCTTTGGGAAAGGAAAGATTTTAAAACCAAGCAAGACTTAGAAAGAGTCACAAAATGTAAAATAAATAATTTTGACTACATCAAATTAAAAAGCTTTTGGACAAACAAAACCAATGTAACTAAAATTATAAGGGAAGCAACAAATTGGGAAACAATCTTCATAACAAAAACCTCTGACAAAGGTCCGATTATTCAAATTTATAAAGATCTAAACCAGTTGTACAAAAAATCAAGCCATTCTCCAATTGAAAAATGGGCAAGGGACATGAATAGGCAGTTTTCAGTTAAAGAAATCAAAACTATTAACAAGCACATGAAGAAGTGTTCTAAATGTCTTATAATCAGAGAGATGCAAATCAAAACAACTCTGAGGTATCACCTCACACCTAGCAGATTGGCTAACATGACAGCAAAGGAAAGTAATGAATGCTGGAGGGGATGTGGCAAAGTTGGGACATTAATGCATTGCTGGTGTAGTTGTGAATTGATCCAATCATTCTGGAGGGCAATTTGGAACTATGCCCAAAGGGTGATAAAAGACTGTCTGCCCTTTGATCCAGCCATAGCACTGCTGGGTTTGTACCCCAAAGAGATAATAAAGAAAAAGCCTTGTACAAGAATATTCATAGCTGCACTCTTTGTGGTGGCCAAAAATTGGAAAATGAGGGGATGCCCTTCAATCGGGGAATGGCTGAACAAATTGTGGTATATGTTGGTGATGGAATACTATTGTGCTAAAAGGAATAATAAAGTGGAGGAATTCCATGGAAACTGGAACAACCTCCAGGAAGTGATACAGAGTGAAAGGAGCAGAACCAGGAAAACATTGTACACAGAGACTGATACACTGTGGTACAATCGAAAGTAATGGACTTCTCCATTAATGGCAATGCAATGTTTCTGAACAATCTGCAGGGATCTATGAGAAAAAACACTATCCTCAAGCAGAGAAAAAACTGTGGGAATAAAAACACCAAGGAAAGGCAACTGCTTGACTACAGGGGTGGAGGGGACATGATTGAGGAGAGAAGCTAAATGAGCACCCTAATGCAAATACCACCAACAAGAAAATGGGTTCAGAGCAAGGACACATGTGCTACCCAGTGGAATCACGTGTTGACTAGGGGAGGGTTGGGGAGGAGAAAAGAAAATGGTCTCTGTTTCCAATTAATAATATATGAAAATGACCAAATAAAATAATGTTTTAAAACAAAAAACAAAACAAAAAAAAAAAACAAGCCAAGCCAGTGGCTTTTCATCCCAAACAACAACAACAAAATGAGAACAAAGAGCTCTTGTCTTAGCTCTTCCTATCTCCAAATTAATTCAGGGACAAGATGGCTACTCCTACCCTCCCAGATTGTATTATGTCCTGTCAACTAGAAAAAATACAGAACTACCAAAGTAGTTATAATAATGGTCTTTAATTGAGGTAGGAAGATTATTCTAGAAAGTCACACAGAACCTCAATCCTGAAACATCCACTGAATACAGGATGCAGCATATTTAAATAGGTTTGGAACAGAGAAGGGGTCTCTAACTCTCAGGGGACCTCCACTAGCCACAGTCTAAACTGACTAGGAGAGGCTTAGAGCCAATAGTTCAACACTAGGGTACCTAGGAGTAGCCCAGATACAGTAGGAAAAATTAAGACAGAATAAAGGATACTTAAGACTTGGTTGTCTCTGCTAACCCTAAAATCATAAAAGGATGCATGAGTATTTATGGTTTAGCCTGGGACAAGGAGTCAGCAAAGAGATTTCTTGAAGATAGGCTGTCAGGAACAAGGGTCAATTTGGAGTTTCCCAAGACCGGATTGTCAGTCCTATACAATTGGTGTAGCCTTTGAGAAACAACTGAACAAAATGTGGTATATAAATATAACTAAGTCAAACTGCATCATAAATAATATTTTTGATGAATTAAAAATAACATGAAGTCTTTAAAGCCAGTGGATAACAGTCAAAAGCATGCTGGTTATAAAATCAAAGGTCTAAGGTTTCAATCTAGTTTTGCCACTGATTGCCTATAGGACCTTCATCAAGTCGTCTATTTTTCTTATGAATAAGAGATGAATGAATGAACAAATGAAAAAATGTATCTTTGGCCCCTCTGACTGGAGGGTTGGAGAGCAGAACAAAGGACTCCTCCCAAAGCTTCCACTTAAACAGGGTTCCCAGAAACAGCCTTCAATTCCTTCAATTCCTACCAGCTGTACTCCTTTTGGACTAGATTCCATTGTAATATACTTCCCAGCCCCTCCTTTTTATGTGTTGTCTTCTCTCATTAGAATAAGCTCTTTGAGGAACTGTAAGAAGGAAATTTAATTAAGCAGCCCTTCATTTGTATTAGGTTAAGATATCTTGTTTGATACCTTGTTTTGTGTGATTTGTAGTAAGAATATACCAGGGAAAAGTCTGTGTATGTAACCAGATTAAAAATGTAGTCCCAGGATAATATCTGAGTTATAATTTCAAGTGTCTCTATTGTTATAGTAACTTTAAGTGTGTGTTACTATATTAATCATAAGTGAGTTACTATGTTAATCCTAGGTGTGTGAATCTATTTTATAATGTACATTAGATCAAGCTAACTCATGTAAGAGGCTACAGGGACCAGGAGGTTATCCAAAGATAATAGAGAAGAGATTTTAGAGGACTGGAGCCTTGGAAGCCAGGGATCCTCAGAAGGCCTGGGGAGGGGGGGGGGGATTGGGAAATAGAGACAGACAGACAGACAGACAGACAGACAGACAGACAGACAGAAACTGTGTCAAGAATGACCAGGTAACAACAACTTGGCTCAGTGGATTGAGAGCCAGACCTAAAGATGGGAGGTCCTGGATTCAAATTTGACCTCACATACTTCCTAGCTGTGTGACCCTGGGCAAGTCACTTAACACCTAGCCCTTGCTACTCTTCTTCCTTGGAACTGTAATAAAAAAGATAATCTCTGTTAAACTATTTCTGGTTGTTGTAACTAATGTACTCTGGCTTGTGACTAGAGAGAACTGCTAGTAGAGAAACACCTGAGGGCTGCTTAGTTATAATGGAGACAGAAGGTACTACTTCAGAGATAAAGAAATGCTGAGACATGCTGCCACAGGGGAATGCTCTGGGTTTGCCTACTGATCCCTACTAATGACTAGTAGATCAATCTATTTCTCAACCTCCTCCTCCCCTCACTCCCAGATCCCACACACTCCCTCACCCCCTTTCCTTCTCCAGTCTCTCCCTCCCAGTTTCTTCTTGAAGCTTGTGGCTTCACCACCTCCCCTCTGAGTGGACTATGAAGATACTCTTGTTTTCTTTCTCAGGTAAGGGGTTTATTGGGAAACAACAGGATAGAGAACTGAGGAAAGAGGGATGAGGGTTTCCCTAAATTATAAGGAGAGATAGGAGGAATTTGGGAAATCAGTCCAGTCACAGCTGTGACAGAGGGACAGTCAGAGAGATGAAGGGCAACTGTTATTCTTCTTTTCTTCTCCACAAAGCCACCAAGGTCTCTCAGCCTAATTTCAGAAGCCCCCCTCAAGGGTCCTTCAGCCTGGGACAGAAACTACAAGGATTAGTTCAGCTTCTTACCCCCTACAGCCAGTCACCAAGAAAATCTCTCCTTCAGCCTGGCTTTCCTCCAATTGTCTTTTCCTGGGAACATTCCATTTGGAACCTTCTCCTTGATTGACAGAGAAGTCCCCAATCTTGTTTCTTGCATGACCTGGCTTGCAAGTCCTCTCTCCATGCCTCTACCACAGGACCAATATACAGTATTAATTCTAAGATAGAAGGTAAGGCTTTTTTTTTTTAAGGGGGGGGGCCCAGATCAAAAGTTTCTGACTAGTCCATGACCTATGTCACTAACACTTGTGTCAAGAGTGACCTCAGTACATCTTCACGGTATTCTGTATTTTCCTTCTTTTGTCTTTAAAAACTTGTCAATGTCAATGATCATGGTCTTGGGTTTTGAACAGGGAGGAAACCTGTAGACCTCTTGACCTGTGATTTCTGTCATATTAAAGCTATGTCTACCCAGAAGAGTATCTCAACATGTTAATTTTACAGAAGGAACTATCTTTCTTGTTCTTATTTATATCCCCAGTACTTAGCACAATGCCCAGCATATAGTAGTTGCTTAATAAATATTTACTCACTGATTATGAACCACAGATCATATTCAATACAAAAATAATACTAAAAAGCAACAAAACTGATGTCAAGTGTAGTAGAGAGTATTAGTATTAAGCTATTAAAGTTATATAGAGCCCACAAACTTCCTTTATACCAACAATCAATAAATTTCAAAAATAGAAAGTGGCATGTACAGTTTTATTGGTACAGTTTTATAGAGAAGCTACTGTATTTGAATGGTGGATTTCAAATCAGTAATCCTGGGATCACATTGAAGTGAGGTAAACTAAGTCATTGACTAGAAAACCTATTTTTCCCTGGGGAAAGTAGAAATCAGAAATGAGCTTTCCTGTGAAGGTCAGTCAGTTCAGAACTAAAACAACAAAACAATCATGATCCATGAGAAAGTAACCCCCCTACTGTCGCCAGCCTAGGATAAGATATACAATGGAATGCCCTGTACCCCACACCACTGATGGCTATAGCTTCCAGATGATAAGGTTTGCTTGTTCCATCAAGGTTATGCCTCATTAATTGTGTGCTTTGTATCTTGCACCCTATAAAAACTGCATTGTAATTTCAATCCAGTGCAGCTTTCATTATGAAGGTTTGCCCTGGCCAGTAATAAACACTGGTTCCATTAATTTGAACTTCTGGGTATCCAGATTCACTTCAACATCTCAGTTGTGACTTTCCTAAGCTATGTGATCCTGTCTAGGAAATTTCACTTGTATCAGTTTCCCACCCTATGAAACTGGAATAGTATACTAACATTAGCTGTTTCACAGTTACTGTCATGAGTGCTTTGCCAACCTTATAGAGCAAAAGACATATAAGCTGTGACTACTGCATTGTAGGTCTGCTCTCTGATTCTCATCTCCCTTATCTGAGAAAGATTTATGCCTACACAAGAATGTTTGCTAAGCAAGCCCTGTCTCTAGGAGACCAAATTGTTAGTGCTTGTGTATGTGTGTGTGTGTGTGTATGTGCATATGTGTTTTCTACAGATATTTGTTTAAATCCAGAACATATGTTGTACTAACCTAGACCTGGAAGGGACCTTTTTTTTTTTTTAAACCCTTACCTTCCATATTGGCTCCAAGGTAGAAGAGTGGTAAGGGCTAGGCAATGGGGGTCACACAGCTGGGAAGTATCTGAGGCAGATTTTGAACCTAGGACCTCCCATCTCTAGGCCTGGCTCTCAATCCACTGAGCCACCCAGCTGCCCTGGACCTCTTAACTGTATATAAACCTTATCCTTTTGTAGAGCAGATCCTCAGACTGAGAAAGATTATATGATTTGCCCAAAATCATATCGCTCGGCAGAGCTGGGATTATTGTATTTTTATTTTAAACCTCTAAATATTATTTTTAGATGCAACCAATTTACAAGTAATTATGATAGTATTATTTTCTCCTTAGATTTCTTTTAACTGAATCACTTAAAGAGCATTTAGAAGCAGTCATTTACTGAATAGTGACTATTAGATATACATAGTAAGAGAAGCGTGATAGCTATGATAGTATAAATCAGGGAGTTTTAACCTCTTCTGTGTGATAGATCCCTTTGTCAGTCTCATGAAGACTAGGGACCACTTGGAATAATATTTTTAAATACATAGAAATAAAGTACATAGGATTACAAAGTAAACCAATTATTTTAAAGTAGTTATTGAAATATTTTTAAAAACAGCTTCAGGGATACAGGAAGAGATCAGTGTGAATGCCTATATCTCATGTTCATGGGACATCAGAGTTATATGGAATCAAAGAGATTATTTGGTTCCAAACCCTCATGTTATAGATAAGGAAGGGGAAATCCAGAGAACCATTGTAACACAGTGAAATAATGTTAGAGCGAGGCTACTAAAACCCAGATGCCCTAACTCCACTATAATATGATACCTCTTTTGTTGAAGTCTATATATTACTTTTGCCTCACAACTTACTTTTATTTTTAAATCCTTACCTTCTTTCTTAGACTCAATACTGGGTATTGGTTCCAAGGCAAAAGAACAGAGTCAGGCAAAGGGAGTTTAGTGATTTGCCCAAGGTCACACATCTAGGCAGTACCTGAGACCAAATTTGAATCCTGGACCTCCTTTCTAGATTATACACTGAACCACCTAGCTACCCTCACAACTTACTTTTATTTAAAAAAAAAACTAACAGGAAGGATTAAAGAATGAAAAATCTATCTGATATGGAAGATTTTAGACATAATAAATAAGCATTCTTTGAGATTCTCTAATGAAAGACAAGAGGAAATTGTAATGAGTACTTAATAAAATAAAATACTCATAACCATACCCTCCTAGTATAAATGTAGTTAGCTGATATTCCCTAATAGGTGCTGAAAATTTAGTTTAAAATATAATAATGATGTTGGCCTCATTTCTAGGTGAGATTGACTCTTTTCTTCTAACCAGGGTCCTAAGAGTCACTTAAGTGGGTATAGTATTTAATATGTCATTTTGTTTCCATTCTGATATGTCCCAGCCTTGCTATTTGCGGCCAGTTCCCTGTAAACAAGTATCATCAATTAGTTTTCAGAAAGGAATATTTACTTAGAAGTTATAGTTAGAAGTACAAAAAAATTCCCTCAATAATTAGAGGTACAATTCTCACCTCATCAAGTCTGGTCCCTGAGAGGTATGGGATTAGATATTATAAGTTTCTATATAGCATTTACCAAAAACCAAGTGCCTTTCCAAATGCACATAGCCTATAGATGGATGGGTCTACATCTCTGCTTTTGCTAACTTCATCCCTATAAAATTTCCAAGGAATCTGGGCATGACCCAGCTCCCAGATTCTGATTGTTCACTCTTCTAGCCTTTCAAAGTTCACAAAGTTCATTGGCATCCCTGATCTCTTTTACCTACAACAGGAAAGAATAAATGGAAAGAAGTAAAGAACATAGAGAGGCCCTGATTCATGGGTCATATGCTTGCATTAGATAATAAAGGTCTGAAGCCACTCCTTTTACAGCATTATCTTAGTGGAATATAGCAAGAGAAGGAAAAAACTGATGAACAACAAAGCCCTGGCTAACTAGTGCCTTTAGTGTATCCTAGTGTCAATTCCATCACAAATCAAAAAAAGCTCCTTTTCTCTATGTGGTCAGAGGACTAGGGCCAGTTATAGAATATCTGCATGTGCTCCAAAGTCCAAGTGTGAATTGCATCAACTGAATCCCCTGGGCATGATCATGAAAGTTGAGATAATTTTCCAGTACCTGTTATAAAACAAAGTGAACCCTTTGTTATTCCAGACTTCAAATGGATCCAAGAATCCATACTAATGGTGATAAACTTGAGAACACATTGACATCTATTAGGAGTTTTAAAGAAAATTCCTCTTAGGAACTCATAGGGTAGCAGACAGGCTAGGATATGAGCCTGGGTTAGTTGGAAGAGGAGATACTACTTGAATTATGTACTCAAGAATGCATTGCACTACTCTAACCTTAATCCACTGTAATGTATGAACCTGATTTCTGTGTCAGTCAACTTTTCTTGACTCTATGTTCCTAACTTTGAATTAGCAGACTGCCCCTGATGTCCAATATCTTGAATTTTCATTTTCTGTCTATACTTCTGCTACCAAATTCTGTAGTTGTATTTCCAGTCTCTGCCATCACTACTTGAACTTGTTTGCTTACTTTCTTTCTTAACTGATTAAAAAACAATAACCTAGACCTATGATTTCATTGCTATAGGGAACTCTTAGTTTGAAAGCTTCTTAAATCAAAGGAATTCACCAGTGTCTTAGACAGTTGGCTAGGATCACTAAGTGATTTCATTATGGTCGCATGATCAATATGTATCTGTCGAGACCTGAACACAGTTGTTCCTGATTCCAGTGATAGAATATTTTCTACTATTCCATGTTGTTTCTCATGAAACCATCTCCATACAAAGTCAACCATTTATTCAAAAGTTGCTTGTTAAATAAGGAGAAAGTACAAATAGTAATAAACTACTTTATCTATTAATTTGATTTCCATGGACCGAACCTCCCTGACAGTCAATTCAACTTCTCTGATCATATTTATTTCTTATTTTAGTAATGTTAAGAAGTATTTAAGTATTAACAATTAAAGCATGATATATCACATGGTACACTTATCAAAGGTGGCATGCCAAATGACTTGAAGGATCCTCATATGACTAATTTAATTAATTAATTAGTTCATAAATACATGCCAGACAAACTTCAGAACAATTGCAGTTCTCTGTCAATACTACTGCCTGATCCCAGAGAAGATCTTTGAATTCTAGGTCTCAGATGAAGAGTGGTGACAGAATCCACTTTTATGACTTTTCCTTACTGTTCTGACCAGAATCACAGTCTTTTACAACCACAGCTTACTTCAGCTTCTTCATTGCTTAAATATGTAGACCCAGGTCTGCTTATGCTTTGACCTCAATTTCTTCCCTGGCAGAATCTCTATTAGGAGCTTAGATTCTTCTCTCTTCGGTATCAGGCTCCACAGAAGGTCATCACATATTGTCATGCCACAAATAGCAATTCTAAGAATAAAATCCTTACCTTCACAAAAAGAAAGTGCTTATGAGTTCTCTTCAGTTTTGAGATCAAAGCTTTAATAAGCATAATTTTAGTGGATACAGAGATATTATTTAAGGTTAAAGAATTGATTGTTCATAAAATATTATGCTCAATCATTCCCAAGTTCATTTTTAACCAAAATGAAATGAGAATATTAACTTTTAGTTTTCTCCCTTCTTTGCTTAATGGTCAAATTGTACTTCTGCCATATCTTCATCATCTAATCATTTCTATAATCTGACTTCTCCATCCTGGTCACTCTAGGTTTCCAATAAACTCCTTATTACTTGATACAAATACATTACATCATGTTCATTTTCTTCAGCGTTCTTAGTTATTTGTTTCTGTTAATTGTCATTATATGTACCCTTGTTCCTGAAAGTTTTCTTCCTTTTTTTCTCTGACACTACAGAATACTTTTTATGAACCTGTATGATTTCACATTCTTCCTAGGCTTCTTTCTAAATCCCAAACCTGCATATTTAAGAGCCCAAAGGGATCTAGAAGACTATCTGCCCTTTGACCCAGCCATAGCACTGATGGGTTTGCACCCTAAAGAGATAATTAGGAAAAAGACTTGCACAAGAATATTCATAGCTGCACTCTTTGTGGTGTCAAAATATTGGAAAATGAGGGGATGCCCTTCAATTGGGGAATGGCTGAACAAATTGTGGTATACGTTGGTGATGGAATACTATAGTGCTCAAAGGAATAATTTATAATAACAAATAATATAAAAGATGAAAGGAGGCTGGGTTGATAAAACAGATATTGCAGAAGTAGAATCAAAGAAGTTGGCAGATGAGTATATGCAAATGGTGATAATGACAAATAAGGTTCTGAAATAGAAAAGTAAACTGAGGAAACTATTTCTTTTTGCAATGACTGTTGTACTCTGACTGGCTGTGACTAGAGAGAGCTGCTAACGGAACCTGAAACTGCTTATTTGTAATGGAGGTAGGACTGAGAAATGCTGAGGGATGCTAGTACAAGTATGCTGCCACACAGAGATGCTGATACACAGGGGAATTGCTTTGGGGAATGCTCTGAGATTTCCCTACCGATCCCTACTGATGGCTGATGGATTAGTATATCTTTCTAAACTCATCCCCCCTTCACTCCATCACTTCTCCAACCCTTTCCTTTCTGCCTCCCTCACCTCCCAGTTCTTCTTGAAACTTTTGGCTTCTTCTCTCCCCCCTTGAGTAAACTATAAAGATATTCTTCTCTTTCCCTTTTTCAAATCAAGGGGTTTATTGGGATAACAAGATAGGAAACTGAGGTAAGAGAGATGAGGATGTCCCTAATCTAAAATGAGGGAGAATTTGAGGGTTTGAGAAAGTAATCCAGTCACAAACTGTGACTCTAAGATAGAGAGATGGAGGACAGCAGCTGTTTAAAATCTTCTTTCTTCTTCTTCACAAAGTCAGCAAGGTCTCTCAACTTAACTCCAGAGAGAAAACAAAGTCCAAAGTCATTCAGTTTTTCTTGGCCAGATCAACTCCCAAAGAGACAACCAACTCAAAAGCCAAGTTTCTCCTTCTCCTCTCTGTGGCCAGAAACCCCCTAACTACCACTCCTGGGAACATTTGGTTTGGGACCTTCCTCTTAATTGACAGGCAGGTTAGGTCCCCAGCTTGTTTCTTGCATCTTGGCTTACAAGTCCTCTTTCTTTCTCCATGTCTCTACCACAGTTCTGAATTTTCAAGTCTAGGTGACTAGGGAGAGAGAAGTACCACCAATAAAAATAGATTGGAGGAAATACAGATTACAGGGGCAGTGGATCTGTGTCATGATGAGCATGTTCTGTATATGTTGGCCTGAGATGCCATCATGTAGGCGGTACCTGGAGATATAGATCATATTTTCTATCAACTTCCACTTTCCTTGAATACTTCTTATTTCATACATTAATATTGCCCAGTAGTCATTATCTTATCTCTGTGAGGATTCCTCTAGCCCTGGCAGATTGCATCACAATCCTCTCAGATCTTAATTGCTACTTTCATGAGTTGCAATGACCAAAATATTAATAATTTAGCAATCAATGGTGCTAACTGACTTTCCTATCATACTTTTACAAAAGACACCATATTATATCAAAGGCAGCTAGGTGGTAGAGTGGGCAAAGAAATCAGTCTGGAGTCAAGAAGACCTGAATTCAAATGTGACCTCATATACTTATTAGCTGCAGAACCCTGACAAATCACTTAACCCTGTTTGCCTCAGTTTCCTCATCTATAAAATTAAGTGGAGAAGGAAATGGCAAATCACTCCAATATCTTTGCCAAGAAAACCTCAAATGGGATCACAAAGAATCTGACAAAACTGAAATAATCAAACATTAAAAATACTATCATATATGATGCTTATAATAACCATTTGATATAGGAACTACATGTATTTATTATTTATTTATAAATGAGGAATTGAAGGTCAGAGAGATTACAGAGAGATTTGCCATGGTAGCAAAGCTAAGAAGTGTCAAAGTAGTATTCAAATTAAGATTTCCCGGACCATAAGTCAGATTCTATTTCAACTATCTCACGCTATCTAACTTATTGTACATGTGAGATTTTAGGCAAGTCTATGAACTAGATAGGACTAATCACCAGGGCCATATTACAGTTGGTAGGTTCTGACAGGGCATGCTCTCTGATAGAGTAATCTTTGGCAACCCTATGTTACCCCATCACTACAATGAGGCTTCAAAATAGGAAGAGAGGAAGGATTAGCTATTTAAAAAATGTTACTAGGTTTCTGGAACTGATTTAAAAAGAAGACCAAAGGCCAAATTAGCTTAAATTTCATGGCAAATCAATGTGCTTTGCTTGCATACTATATTTTCCAAAAGAAGAATGTTTTTGTGGTTTTAAATATGTTCTGGGATGCATGCTTGGAATAAAATTTGACAATTTTAGTTCCATGAGGCAATGTTTATTGATCACGATTGGAGCTGGTTATACAGACTGAAGGATCATAAATTATAGCACTAAAATTCCTTTTTTGTGATAATAAATTAGAATTTAATTAGCAACACTTTTTATGTGATATTTGTCATCCACGAGGATCACTTTATAGCGATTTAGAGGCACGATAAGTAATCGATACGCTATTAAGGCTTCAAGCTAATAGTCTGTATTAATCAAAAATTCAAAAGTTGCCTTCAACAAGAATCATCATAGTTATTATCTTGTTTAGTATTTATCACATACCACAATTCTTCAAGGAGCTCTGCATTATGCATTTGTGCTATAAGGACTTCAGTTGTGCTATCTATGGTTAAAGATGAAATGTATTCCTGTTTTGTATCAGGCTCTGAGGCTGTGAAATTGGTGACATTCTGAAATCAGCAGAAACCAGTTTTCAGGAAGGTGGAGGGGAGGACTGAGGAAAACCAATTCGCCATTTTGGAAGCAAGCAGAAAAATAGCATACTTTCAACTCCTCCTCTTTTATATGTACTTCCGAATTCTAAACTAATAAAAGTTTCTGGGAATAAAGTAGTTTTGGATGCAGAAAAGGAAACTTTTATGAGGTAATTTATTTAGGCATAAGGAAGGTACAGGCAATTTTGAGCATGCCTGTAGCAAAATACCCTTTAGAAGCTCAGTTAAGAGGGTGTAGGATGAATGTCTTCTTTCAACAGCTCTATGGGGAGAGGCGCATCTGTGTGGCACCATCAGCCAACAAAGACCAGCTGCTGAGTAAGTGGAATATAGAATTAATCCTTGCTAGAGGGGACCTATCCTGGGGCAAAAGATAAAGGAGTTATCAATTCCACAACAATTTGAAGAAATAAATCAAGACATTCTGTGGCACGCTGACTACTGGGAAAGTAAATTTATTCCTTATACAACGAATTTTCTAAAATTCTCAGTTATTTAGTATGTGAATTATTATGCTCAGATACTTTCTTGTTGTTCTTTAGTAAGCACACATTAGTCAACTGGAATATATTAGATAATGAATGAAACTTTGCTCCGCACATATTTGGAGCAACTGACTGCTGGACTTGGATAGAGTATTAGACTGGAGCTAGAAAGGCCTGAATTCAAATTCTACCTCAGACACTTAATAGCTTTATGACTGAGCAAGTCATTTAATCTTTATTCAGCCTCCATTTCTTCATCTGTAAAATGGGAAAAATAAAATCACTTGCCTTACAAATAACACCTAATTCACTTTACAGGGTTATTAATGGGTATTAAATGAAATATTATATATATATATATATTTTATATATATATATATACAGCACTTGATAAATCTTAAAGTGCTATATAAATGCTAGCTATTACTAGTTGTTGAAGTCCGTATGCTAATTTACCATCATAAAGTGTTATGAGGATAAATGAAGACACATACAATAAAGTATTACAATTTGCCACACTTTTGCCCAGAAAAATCCATGTTCCTGGAATTATCCACTCTCATTTTCATTGGATGAGGAAGAATGGTGTATCAATCTAGAAATGCATATTGATTATCTGCTTTGTGTAATACATAATCCCAACTACTGACAAAATTAGAGGCATAAAGTATAACTTGAACTCCAGGGAATTTGCAATCTAGTAAGAAATAGAAGATGTATGCTTAGGAAGAGGAAGCTAACAATAATAGGCAGCAAATGTTAATTGTCAGTTGAATGCTAAAGATAATACAAGCGAAAAGATTTCTGAGGAAAGAGACATCATTTTTGTCTGTGAAAGCCTCAGGGAAGAGGATGGGATTTAACTGGATCTTGAAGAACAAGTAAAATACATCAATGAAAACAAGGATTATTCCAGATAGGGTAAGAAAAACAACAACCCATCAAACATTCACTGGCTATGTGACTATTGGCAAGTTAATTTCTCTCTCTGGCTCTTGGTTATAGTTTTTCAATTCAGTTTTCATATGTAAAATGAAGTTGACAGATTATGTCTAAGGTACCCCTAAGCTCTGAAATTCTGTGAGCCTGTCTTGGCAGTGCTAATGTTTGGGAATGAGGCAGGAAAACCTTTTAAAATGAGCTTTTATTTGTTCTAATTGAGCATTTAAATGACCAAAGAAAATTATTTCCCTATTTTCACTGATAATCAAGAATTGACTGTACAGTTGATCTTCAACACTCTTGGGTTTATCTTTCACCATTTCAACTATTTACTATGATGTTAACTAATCAATGATTTATTATATCTGCAAAAAGAAGAAAAGTATTTGTAAAGTGTCCCTCAAGCCACTCCAGGAAGTGCAAATTATCAGAATTAATATTTTACTTTACTATATTGTATGCAGAAAAGTGTATTTTCATCAATTTCTAGTGAAAGACTACAGTTTCCGGTGCTAGTAGGAATCCTCAATTTCCCATACTTTCTACTGCCCAAAGTTTTGCAGGGTTAGATAACAAAGAAAGATACATATACACCCAAAAAAGAAGAAATGATCACAGACTTCAAATAGAGATAGCAAATTCAGATGATATGACATCATCTGTAAATTAAATATAAATACTGAGTAGATTCAATGTATCAACATTCATGGGTTTTGTTTTGTTTTGTTTTCATTTGCACAAATTTTCTAGGAGTGTTACCCTTAGGGGAAGTTGAAGTTTGGCTATACTCATAAATCAGTCACAGAAGTTCAGTTTTAGACGGGACTTCAGGACCCATGTGGCCCCACACATATTTGGAAGAGATCCTCTCTACAGAATACCCAACAAGTGATCATTTGACCTCTGCTTCAAAATTTCTAATGAAAAAAAATCTTAATCCATTGTTGAAGCTTTAATTGATAGATAAATTTTCTTTACTTGAGCCTAAATCTGCTGTTTTAAAACTTCCATCCATTCTCCCTAGGTCTGCCCTTTAGGATTCTAATTTTTCTTTCCTATAACAATTTTTCATATACTTGAAGACAGAAAAAAATTCTCCTGACTCTTCTCCCAAAGTCTTCCTCTATAACACAAGTTAACCATAATTTAATTCAATCAGTTCTTATACAGAAAGAATTCAAGGCTCTTCAGCATCCTGATTACCCATTTCTAAACACTTTTTAGTTTTTCTCTGACCAAAGATGGCTTTCTCTCTAGTATGTTGGTATTTTATATAGACTCCTCATTGCTCTTGTTTTCTAATCAGTGGAAGTGTTTAAACCTATATTTACACATTGTGACAATATATTTATAGTGTTCTGAATCAATTAAAAAGCAAAGAACTTGATGATAAGATTCAGGAAGAGAGGAAGAGACCATATTTTCCTCATGAAGTTCCACCTCCTAATTAAGTAGAGAAGAAAAGCAGATTATTCCTTTTTCTCTTTTTGTTTATTCACATTCAAGAAGCCTTCACAGAATGATTTGAAGAGTTAGTTGACAGAGGACACACACACACACACACACACACAAGACATGGTCATAGAATACAGATAGAGAAGAAAACATATTCATATGATATAATATATATAAGCTAAAGTAAAAACAAAATAGAAGTACTGAGTAGTTGCAGAACAAAACAATAATCAGAGTAGACAAGAACAGATGGAAAGACTTTTCAACTATTACAACTTTTGAAATGAATGCCAAAGATGGAGATCAATATAGCTGGGATGTTTGTGGGGGGAGGTGGTCAGTATAAAGGTGATGCCTATTTTGAGTGAGGAGAATCGAAATGCGATAGATGAGATAGAAATGAGCAAGTGACAGAAAACAATATGTAGATTATGTTGATTAGCATCATTAGAGGGGAACAGTGGGAAATAGATTTCACAGAGATTAAGATGGGAAGGATGAGTACAAGTATCTTTTATTTCAGGTAGACACTTACTCAGGTTGAGGGAAGCATATCTGACAAATCATGAGACTACCTCAGTGGTGGTCAAAAAGCGGATGTTGGAAATCATTCCTAGATTTGGGCTACCCCTTAGAATAGAATCAGATAATGGACCTGCCTTCAAAGCTAAATAAATAAATAAATAAATAAATAAATAAATAAATAAATGAATGAATGAATAAACAAATAAATAAATAAATGAATGAATAAACAAACAAATAAATAAATGAATGAATAAACAAATAAATAAATAAATGAATGAATGAATAAATGAATGAATAAATAAATAAATGAATGAATGGATGAATGAATAAATAAATAAATAAATAAATGAATGAATGAATGAATGAATGAATAAATAAATGAATGAATGAATGAATGAATGAATAAACAAACAAACAAATAAATAAATAAATGAATGAATGAATAAATAAATGAATGAATAAATGAATAAACAAATAAACCAATAAATAAATAAAACAATTGGCCAAGGGCTTTGGTATAAATTGGAAAATACAATGTGCATTTTGGCCCCAAAGTTCTAGACAGGATGAAAGAATGGTCTCCACATTGAAAGAGACCTTGAGTAAGTTGGCTCTAAAGTCTGGTGAGAACTGGGTAAGTCTCCAGCCTTTCGCCCACCTGAGGGTTCTGTGTACTCCATATGTACTATTAAAATTTAAATTGTGTTTGGACTCTGAAATATATTAATTAGGTGGTTGCCAGGGATTTAATTTCTAAATCACAAAATGAATTACTAAAGTAAATGGGATTTATGGCAGTTTATTTACAATATTTACAATAAAAGGAAGATATTAAGAAATGAGAGAGAGACAGAGAGAGAACTCTGGCTTCTTCTGATACCAGTTAGAATTTCTAAGCCCCAACCAGAGGAAGAGAGTTTCAAGAAGTTAGGCCTTACCTGGAGGCTTAATGCCTCCAGAAAGGTGGGGTCACTAAGTCAGCTTTTCACTTACCAACAGTAACAGTCTAAAAGAAGTCTGGGTGTTGGTCTTCCAGTTGCTTCTCAGTCCATCATTCCAAGCCCAGGTGACTGACTGACTGTCCGAACTCATCCAAATGCCTGAATCCAACTCTCCTCTTCAGTCTTATTTCCCTCTATTTAAAGACCTTTTTCTCTTGTGTCACCTTCTCTAAATTTTGACATCTACCAATCACAGCAGACACTTTTTCTCCAGGTCTGCCCATTCTTTAGTTCTTACCTTCTTTGGTTAGATTTTCTCCAGGATTGTCCATTCTTTAGTTCTTACCTTCTTTGGTTAATTATATCTTTTTGGGTTATTTAAATCCTCTTTTGTTAGTTCACCTTTTGTAATTATGTAACACCTTTTTGTTATTAATTCACCTTTTGTATTTACTTAACACCTTTTTGTAGTTAAAAATCTGAAAAAAAAGATTGGCACTTACAATTCTAGCATCACTATAAAGGAAGAGCTAAGTACCTTCACTGTTATAATCAGGAGATTACAATTTTATCTTCACAATAAAGAAAGAGCTAAGTATCTTCATTGTTACAATCAGAAGATATCTAAATGCAATCTTCACAATCACCCCTGATGATCATTGGGAAACTAGTCTCCCCATTGATCATTTAACATAATCATCTTGTAGTCCTAAAACCTTTCTAACTACAGATGTATACAATATTTCAATTTCTGAGAGAAATTACAATAGTTAGAGATAAATAGAAAAGAGAAAAAACAAAACCAATGTTTTGCTAGGCAAACTGATAAAAAGGCAAAATTAGGGGGCATTCCCTTTTGGCATAAAAGTGTACATTTACAATAAACGTTCAATCCCCTTTTGTTCAATCAATTTGCACCCAAAAGTTCATTCTCAATCTTCTTGATGCAATGTAGGTTTCTGCAAGCATTGTCCTTCAAAGAGTTCGTTCTCTGGGTTCAAGGAGTTAGCAAACTTATTTTCCTGAAATTCTTTCTCAGACAAAAGTTTAAATATTGGATTTTTTATAAAAATACAATACAATTCCCTCCCTGAAGAGTTTGTTTATCAACAAGATCAGCTTAAAATGGTTGTTATGGGTGTATGAGTAAATTATCAAAAGAAAAAATAAAAAACATGAAAGAAAAATAAATAAGTGGAAGAAAAAAATTAAACTTTGAGAGAAAAACAATTCAAAATTCTGATTAACTGCTAAAATATCTTATCTTTCCATGCTGGAAGGGGAATGCCAGTTACACACCTATATGACAGATACAAGATAGACTGGAAGAAGTGAGAAGAGAAGGACTACTAGTGCAAAGGGTCCCACTAGATTTCTCACTACATGACATCAGGCCAGGGGACAAAGTATATGTAAAAAATTTTACCAAAGACAAACCCACAGAGCCCAGATGGATTGGCCTATACGATGTAGCTCTCACCACTCCTATATTGATCAAAGTAATAGGAAAAGATTCTTTGTTTCAAGCATATCATGTTAAACATCACTATGCCCATGATAACATGCCAAAAGACTACTTAATGGAAGTCCAAGAATCCATTCAAACACAGATTCCCCAAGAACAACCCTTGATAAATAAACATAGAGCCCATGAATCCAAAAAAATCACACAAGAAGAAATAAGAGATACTAAGCAGAGACAGTGAAACTGAAACAGAATAATGCCCAAGACAGATAGTATAAATTTGAGTTAGTTAGATCAGGGAGGATTAGTGTAGCCTGTGAAACATAGGAGAAGTGATTCCTTGCAGAACCTGGGAGTTTATTTGGGTGGATTTAGAATCCCTTAGAATTAGTAAACATATATCCAAATATCCATCTCAAGCCTAGACTAAAATATCATAAACCTCTACAATCAACCACATAGGAATATAATAATTGCCTCACAATCACACATTAAGAAAGATATCTATATTCATTATATTTTTAAAAATCTTGCTTGCACACATGAAGATGGCACAAACATCCTGTATAAAGTTTTACTCACATGCATCAACATATTCACTTGTACATGCACACACACACATTAATCTTACACACATGCATGATCCTGTAATTTCAGATACCTGAGATTGCCTTTCAAGGTGAGACGACAGACAAGTATGTATCCTGTAAAGGTGAAGACATATGGGACCGGTGACAAGCTTTAAGCAACATCAAAGAATGGAAGACACACTGACAACTGGAAAAAACTTTGAATACAAGACATTATGGGGAATGATCTTCAGGAAAAAGGGGCACGTAAGACTAATCACCGATCACATTAACTTTACATATAGAGAAGTATATTCACATGTACATTGGAATAAATATGCATCCACCAAGACATATCTGGAACATGAACAAATTTCACACTGACATTAGGGACTGTGCTATAAATAAGAACAACCCATGAATTGTATATCTGTAAATAGATTTTTAGTATCAGAGGATGTATATATACATATATATGTATATATGTATATAAATAACATATAAATGTGTAGATAACTCAGACTATATATATGTAGCATACTAATGATCAACAAATATAGATATAAGGGAAAGAGTTAACATACTAACCATTAATAGACAGGGACAGAATAGTTTAGGGTGGAAAAGGGAATGTTGTAACTAGAGAGGTAACAGGGACAGAATAAATCAGATTTCATTAGATACAAGTTAATATATGTTATATATTTATATATAATTGTTATGAATTGTTACATTGGAATTAGTATTACATAAGGCATAAGATAGTTCAATTTGACTTAAGAGTTAAATTTTTATATTGATTGCAATAGGAATAACCTTTGTATTAAGAAAATGTTATATTGTAAAATTTTGTTGGTACATAATCCTAACCCTCTTCCCACAACTCAGTCTTAGCATAAGATAGGAATTTAGATTGAAATTAGGCCATTGGCCTAGGCCTTTCTTTTCAGAGAGAAAACTAAGTCAGTCTTTAATCACTCACCACAAGATTTTGTCCCAGGCAAAACTCTAGTGTTCAGAGAGACCCTCCAGTTCAGCTCCTGAGCTCAACTAAGTTCAGCCACCAAGAGACTCCACTACTCCAACTAGTCCAAGCTCCAACTTAGCTACCAAAGCTGAACTAATTCAAACTACCTTGAACTGGTTCAGAAGGCTCCTTTTAAAGAGAATTTTCTCTTATGTCACCTCCCCTAAATTTTCACATCTACCAATCACAGTAGACATTTTCCAAAGGACTGACCAATCTTAATTCACATCTTGTTATCATCTTCTTAATTCACATCTTGTCATCACCTTCTCTGGGTAGACTAAAACTTCTGAGTAATTCACATCTCTTTGCTAAGCTTGCCCTTTTAGTGATTAATTTGACCTTCATAGGTACTTAGTACCCTTTTGTATTAGATCTAAAAATAGACCTAGCTGAAGGTTTTGGCCTCACTATAAGAATGAGTTAAGTACCTTCATTGTTCACTAAGGAGTTTTACAACTTTATCTTCCCCTAAAGTATGCCTAAGTATGGGAGGAGTAATTTTAAAGTTCCCAATACATTCCTGATCAAGTACCTCCATTGTTTAAATGGGGAATAACTTTAACCAAAACCTTAAGATAATGTTTCAAGGTAGAGTCTGAGAAATTTTAAGATTCACAATCCCCCCCTGATGATCATTGGGAGACTAGTCTCTCCATTGATCATTTAACATAATCATCTTGTAGTCCTAAACGCACTTCTAACTACACATGCATACAATATTCAATTTTCTTAGAGGAAATTACAGTAGTGAGGGAGGAATAGAAAAGAAAGAAAGCAAAAACAATGTTTTGCTAGGTGCATTGACAGAAAGACAAATTAGAGGCAGTCCCTTTTGGCATGAAGGTGAACATTTACAATAAATGTTCAATCAAACTTCAGTTCAATCAACCATTTCCAAAGTTCATTCTTGATCTTCTTGATGTAGTGTAGGTTTTCTGGCATCTTTCTGCAACAGTTCATTCTCTGGATATCCTCTGGATTTAGGAGTTATCAAGCTTCTTCCTTGAAGATCTTTTCTTTAACAAAATCAAAATCTTGGATTAAAAAAAAATACAATCTCAAACAAAAGATAAAAAATCTTGGATTTTAAATTAAAATACAATCTCCCCTGAAGTAGGTGTTAAAAAAAAATCCAGTTCAGCTCAGGATGCAATGTTGAGTTATGGGGGTGTATGAGTCAATTATCAAAAGAAGAGAAAAAATAATCAAAACATAAGGAAAAAAATTAAAAATAGGCCCTTGTACAGGTCCAATTTAAAGTAATTTCTATCCACAATTCTGTAGGACAGAATGCAGTAATATTTCACTTACCCATTTGCAGCCAAGACTACAGGAAGTTGCCATACTATAAGAAGAAAAGGAACTAGAATTCTATTTTGATAGGGAAGTGTCATTCCTTTGTCTGACTTTTTTGTCATTCTCAGGGATATAGGGAGCCAGCATGATAGTCAAAGTTTGTACTTGTATGAGTACTTCGCAAAGAATGTAGATACAAAGAAGTCCTGTGACTTAACATATATCAAGCATTGCAACCTTGAGTCTCACATTAGTATTTCCTGTGTGCTCTTTTTGGCACTTTTCAGGTTAAGTCTGTGCTCCTTGTTTTTTATCCCTTTTTCTGGAATCATACATAAACATTAATCATAGTCCCATAACGTTTTATCAATAAATGGCAGGTTCCCATAGTTTAAAGCTTTTGGGTATGCATTGATATCATAGCAAGAATATATATATTAACTTAGATTACTACAGAAAAATAATATTAATTATATGTACCTGTAGTACAAGAAATGAGAAAAAAAGGGGAAATCAATTATTCTAATCAAAATAAAAGAAAAGCAGTAATAAAAATAAGGAAAAAATCAGTATTTCAATGTGTCTTTGAAAAACAGCATCCATTTGTTAATGGATTATTATCTCCAATGCATATGATAGGATACAGTCAATCAGTCTCAACAGAAGATGCTTTCTTCACATGTGAGCAATGAATCCAAGAGTTCTTCTCTCCAACCTTTATAGATGTTGGAGTAGTAAACAATATTTGGAATGGTCCTTTCCACGAAGGCTGAGTTGCTCCAGTACACTTGGAATTCTTAGTATACACTTTAACCATAACACTAAGAAAATGTTCCAAGGTAGCGTGTGAGAAATTTTAAGATTCACAAAGGTAAGTTACTGGCATAGGCCAGGGTAGCACCACACAAACAACAGGAAATGAGGAGGAGAAGACTCTGGCTGGTAGAGGAGTTGATCACACTCAGTCTTGAGAAGCCGAAGGGAGAGGGTGAAAAAAAAAAGACTTTCTCCTGAAGGTTACCCACTTTTCCTGCTGGTAACTGGAAATCTTTCCCCCTCAACACTTCCCAATTGAAGGGACATTCTAAAGAGAAAACTGAACAGATTTTACCTCAGCTCCTGTTGCCCAGGGGTGAGTCAACCTGATTTTCTCTCAGGGAGCTTAGGCTGCCAAAGCCTGAGTTCCCCTCAAACTTGAGGAGGGAGGAAAAAGGGTTTTAGATAGAGACAGGGACCCCTTTTCTCCACTTCCCTTTCCCATTCTTCCCTGTGCATTATTCCCTTTGTATTACCTAATTGAGTTGACATTAAAAGTTATCTATTCCCCAAGCTGAGCGTGAGTGAACAGATCAAGGGGAGACCATGTGGTCTCCAGTAGTGGAGGGAGGACAAGAGGGACAAGAGTGAATTGGGGAGAGCAGATTTAGCTAAGGAGGGAATGCATGAAGGGGAAAATCTTTAACCCCCCTCTCCTCTCTCTGAGCTAACCCATTACATCTGCTGTCTCCCCTGAACCCTGCTTTGAGATGGTATGTATCCACTCTTTCCCCCACTCTATACTGAAAAACTTACCCCTCTAAGTTATAATTAACTCCCCCTTTATAATACAGTTGGGGTCAGTCTGGCTGAATACAATAACCAATAATTGGTTTGCTCTTTAAAAGCCCTAGATGAACTTAGGAAAGCCATCAATAAAACTATCCAGACTGTTCACCCCTCACCTTCTAACCTAAATATAACCTCCTTTACAGATGAACTAGGAGACCTTGTTTGGGTCCGGAAAATCCCCACTGGGACTCTCGAACCACCATGGATTGGGCTATCCATGATAATTTTAACCAGAAGCACTGGATCCACGTGTCTCAGATGAAACAGGTCAAACCAAGACTGACAGTGCAGGACTTGGAGCAGTGGACAGCTACCAGAACTTCTGATCCCCTGAAAATTAAGATTAGTTGTATCTGACACACCAAGAGGGAGGGAGAACTAGTTGAGTTTATAACTGGTCTCATACTGCTGGGAATTTGGCAGGGTGGTCTGTGTATCCAGGTGGCATATCACCAATGAGCAGTCATTAGAACAGAGGATAGGAAGGAGCTGACCAGCTGGATATGGCTAGATGGGCTCCAGAACTCCTTTTTGATATCTGTGACATACTGGGAGAGGGCAAGAGGGATCCGGCAGGCTTTTACAGGTTTTGGACACAACTAGGGGAATTGATGGCTAAAGTTCATTTATATGCTTGTCCATCAGCAGGGACACCTCCCTGCAACAGGGTGAATGTCTCTGTGCAGCCTGGGGATGTGAAAATCTTGCTCCATGGATTCATAAAGATGCCATGTCATGCTGTGGCAAATGGAGGAGTACGGGTTTACCCTCCAATCCTATAAACCAATTTTTCTATTAGGAGCCCAGCAGATGTGGGCTGGTTGAGGGGCTGGACACGGGGACTCCAGCCCTCATCCATCAGCCTGAACAGAGGCATCCTTGCAGAACCTGGACTGATGCCTCCCCCCCCCCAACCTCCCATTGGGTGACCCACAGAGGCCACAAGAAGATGCCCTCAGCATGCTCCCAATAGTCTTCACCTTCTTAAATAGCAGAGCCCCCGAGATGATGGCTGATTATTACCTCTGTTTGAACCCCCAAACTCCTTATCATATTGGCATTGGGGCCAGTGGAACCATGATTTCCTCTTCCCCTCCCAACCTTCTGTATGTCACCTCAATCATGGATGATGAAGTCAAGACCCAATAGAAGTGGGGATGTGAGTCGATCCTCACCCTGGGGCATCTACAGGGCAATGGAACTTGAGTTCTAGACCCAGGGTCATATCTCAGTTGCTGGTTTCTTGCTCCTTATTGTTCAGGTACTGTCAGTACATCCTACACTGATCCCTCTGATATTTGTTATTGGAAGGAACAGCCCCCCCACAAACACATGGTTCATCTGTACTACTGGCATTACCTCCTATTTGTCCCCTGGAACTTTGAAATCACAGGATGCTGCAGAAAACTCAGTATTTTGAATCCTGGTCCATATTATTCCTGTTGAACTATTATTTTGGTGAGGGAGATAGGGAATATTTTGAAGGTATGCAAATCGGGGGACACATTCCAGGCCTTGCCTGGTTTCGTCATAGAGTACCCATTATTATCCTAGTCCTGGTTGGGCTTGGTATTGGAGGGACTGCTGCCTTGAGGACTGTGTCCCTGGTTCAAGGGAATCATATTTCCCACCTTCTCTCCCAACAGATTGATTTTTATCTTACTGAATTGGAAAATTCTGTTAGTTTCCTGGAAAAATTGCTGTTGTCTCTAGCCAATTGCTGTTGTCTCTCTTCAAAATAGGTGGAGTTTGGACCTCCTCTTCATCAATCAGGGTGGTTTCTGTAGAGCTTTGGGAGAATCTTGCTGTTTCTATGCTAACCATTCAGGGGTTGTGCAGGAGTCCCTCAACCTGCTCCAAGGTAGGATTCGAAAAGAGAACAGGCAAGTGCTCAATTTACCAACTGGTATATCTGCACTCAGTGCCCACAAATGACAAGCTGATACTACTGGGAGACTTCAACGCCCGCATTTGCCAGGACCATGAAAGATGGAAAGGAGTGCTCGGCAAACACGGCGTGGGCAAAATGAACAACAACGGCCTACTGCTACTCAGCAAATGCTCAGAGTTCGAACTCACCATCATGAACACTGTGTTCACAATGGCGAACAAATATAAAACAACGTGGATGCATCCACGATCAAAGCAGTGGCATCTCATTGACTACATCATTGTACGCCGGC
Organism: Monodelphis domestica; assembly: GCF_027887165.1. Taxonomy (NCBI): domain Eukaryota; kingdom Metazoa; phylum Chordata; class Mammalia; order Didelphimorphia; family Didelphidae; genus Monodelphis; species Monodelphis domestica. The sequence goes on along the minus strand of NC_077234.1, from coordinate 122,338,191 downwards.
GAGACATCCAGGGTGTACAGATCACCAGAGCCATGAGAGGAGCTGAATGCTGGACAGACCACTGATTGGTTAGAGCAACTCTTCAAATGCGCATTGCGCCTCATCATCCAAAACACGCCCAGACAGTTTACAACATGAGTCGTCTTAAAGACCCATCTTATTTGCCAACATTCCAGTCCTGCTTGGACGACAAACTTTCTGCCAAGGGACTACTCACTGGAAGCTCAAACAAGAACAGGAACCAGTTCAGAGACACAGTGAAGGAAACATCAAAGGCAGTCCTAGGCCCCAAACAACACAACCACCAGGACTGGTTCAATGAGAACAACACTGCTATTGAAGACCTATTGAGCAAAAAGAACAAAGCCTTTATGGAGTGGCAAAATAACCCAAACTCTGCTCCTAAAAAGGACAGATTCAAGTCTCTCCAAGCCATGGAGCAGTGTGAGATCAGGAAGATGCAAGACCGATGGTGGGAAAAAAAGGCAGAAGAAATACAGCGCTTTGCTGATACGAAAAACTACAAACAATTTTTCAGTGCCCTCAAGACTGTCTATGGGCCATTAAAACCCACCACCACTCCCTTGCTATCCTCTGATGGTGACACTCTCATAAAAGATAAAAAAGGCATCAGCAACAGGTAGAAAGAACACTTCAGTCAGCTTCTCAACTGACCTTCTTCAGTCGACCAAAGAGCCCTTGACCAGATCCCCCAAAACCCCTCCATTGAACAACTTGATGTCCCTCCTTCAATAGAGGAAGTCCAAAAAGCCATTAAACAAATGAGTGCAGGCAAGGCACCCGGTAAAGACGGGATCCCAACCGAGGTGTACAAGGCCTTAAATGGAAAGGCGCTCCAGGCATTCCACATAGTGCTGACCAGCATATGGGAAAAGGAAGACATGCTCCCAGAACTCAGAGATGCCTCCATCGTAGCCCTATACAAGAACAAAGGCTCACGAGCAGCCTGTGACAACTACAGAGGCATCTCACTACTCTCCACTGCTGGAAAGATCCTCACCCGTGTTGTACTCAACAGACTCCTGTCATCTGTTTCAGAGCAGAACCTGCCTGAATCACAATGTGCCTGATCGCAGCACCATCGACATGGTCTTCACGGTGAGGCAAATGCAGGAAAAATTCCTTGAGCAGAACCTGAGTCTCTACAGTGTATAACGCAGTGGTCCTCAGCTCGCTCCTGTACGGTTGCGAGACACGGACACTGTACCGGAAGCACATGAAACAGCTGGAGCAATTCCACCAATGCTCCCTCCGGTCAATCATGAGGATCAGATGGTAGGACCGAATCACCAACCAGGAAGTCCTCGACAGAGCCAACTCCACCAGCATCGAAGTCCTGGTCCTCAAAGCCCAGCTACGATGGTCTGGACACGTCATCCGCATGGACCCACAGCGAATACCAAGACAGGCATTCTGTGGTGAACTGTCAGCTGGACTCAGGAAACAAGGCCGACCAAAGAAAAGATTCAAGGATCAGCTAAAGTCCAACTTGAAGTGGGCTGGCATCACACCAAAGCAACTAGAACTCGCTGCCTCTGACAGAAGCAGCTGGCAAACCCACATTCACCATGCCGCCACCACCTTTGAAGATGAGCGACGTCGACATCTTGCCACTGCGTGTGAATGCCGACACCAGGCCACAACCGCACCTCCCATAACAACTGGCATCCCATGCCCCATGTGCCACAGACTCTGCGCCTCAGCCTTTGGACTTCAAAGCCATATGAGGGTACATCAATAGATGATAATGCACAAAGACAATCATCATTCTCAGTCACTGAGAGACTACTACTATTACTATTCAACTCTTTTCTCTTGGTCCCCATGGTTAACTTACCCTCCTGACAACCCTTGCTGGTCCCATCCTACTCCTGCTACTGACTTTTCTGATAGGACCCTGTGTGATTAACTGCCTGACTTCCTATATTCATAAGCAACTACAGGCAGTCAAATCATTTGTTCTGCATTCCCACTGGATACCTTTATCTGTTCCTGAGTGAAAGGTTTGACTACCAGATAAGAAGAGGAGGGATTGAAGTAGATAAAAACCCAGGCTTCCCCAGGAAGCCTACAGGGCTTCTCCAGGGACCCTTAAAAGACTCAGGCTCAAAATAGCCAGTGGTTAAACTCATGGCATTAGGAAATGCTTCCACTGATAGCAATGAAGTGTATTGCATCCTGTAGTAATCCTGAGCACAAACATCTTCTTCTGTGAGGTGTAGATTGCCTGCTTCTGTCAAACCCTTTAAGGAAATATATGTGTATGGATTTGTTTGAATCAACCAATGCTTTCCTTTGGGGAAAGCCAAAGGAAGATTTCCTGATGATTCAAATTCCTATAAAATCTGTGCATACCCATTATTCAGGGTGACTCTCACTTAGGAGAGCACCCTGGCCAGTAATAAAAGTAAAGGTTCCTCTAATTTGAACTTCTGGGTGTCTGTATATTGTTGCATGAAGTGCTCCATTTCAACTCCTCCATAAGAATTTTAACTATGTAAAAGAAGAAACAATTTTTCCCTTTGTATAATCTGTGCTTAACAGCTTCAGGCTAAGTAATTCATTAATAAATGTTTAGTGAATGTTTTTTGACTAATTAACTGAATAGGGTGAGATAATAGGAGAGAAGCACCCTCTCTACAGCTGAATATTGAATGGGGGGTGAAAAAATTGAAAGGGATGTTTGAGATATCCCAGACTGGGATAAACAGGAGTGGGGCTCCTCAAATACCTAGGTGTACCTTCTATTTACCACCCAAAGAGAAGCTACAGGCAATTTTATAAGAGGACTCATGAGGACCTCAAGAATTCAAAATAACAGTGAATTGGAGATAAAAGCCTAGAACAATAAATGCTTCAGCTATGATCCATTGAGTTTCTAATATTTTGTATAATGATAATTTCATAAGCAAGGAGGACCTTTTCCATCAGGTCTAATTTTATTACCTTTTTTTAGAATGATAGCCTTTGTTCCTGCCCCCAAGATCTCTTCTTTTCCTCCCATTGGGTTCAGGGAAGGGTACCCTTTACTCAATAAAAAAATAAAAAGAGAAACTTATTAAATTAAAAGGTAATGTAAAATTTGGCTAGGAGGACAGCATAGATGGAAAGCTGCCTCCCAGAGGACATCACTTCTGGGGTCTTTATACTCTTTACAACAGGCAATGGGTGACTTGAAGAAGGTATGCACTCAGGCATGGGGGTGGGAATAGGGCTTTGGTCATCTCACACGGGCCATCCTGAAGACATAGGGGGTGATTCTCATAATTTAGGGGACCGATAGATATCTTAGATACAACCTGATGGTTTCAAAGCATAGCCTGGAGGTGTATCTCTATGTCCATCTCAAAGGAGATCAAAGGAGGATAATCCTCTCTGGACTTTCTCTTACATGTAGCAGAGTCTTATCAGGAGTTTTTGATGTTTTAGGGTTAGTAGTCACAAGGATGCAAGGAAGCATGGGAATTTTCCTGCTTATGGTTTGGCCTGAAACACTTCTATGATTTGGGGATACAACATCCCACGCCACCACCTATCAACTCCTTTGTAGCATAACCAAGGAAGAGATTTTTCAAATAAAGCAGTAAGTTGTCCTCAGCTGTGTTTATAGCTAGGGCTTATCCACTTGCTTCTTCTCATGACTTCTCAGGAACAACTATTTTTCATCTCACTTGCTTTTGGAAGTCTAGTGGGAAAGGTGCTTTTACAATGGTTTTGTTTAATAACCCACTCTCTTACTGACTTTCCCATTTGTCTATTATAAAGTAAGGATCCTAAAAATTTAAATTGATGGCTAGCCTTTAAGCAACTTGGCTTGTAGGTTCCGGAGTTAAAAGGAAAAGAAAGCATCAATTATAGCTGTACTTCCCCAGTAGGAAGATGTGTTTTTATTAGCTGGCCTTTATTTCCAGACTCCCCAACACTGCCCCCAGCACTGTATGCCCAAAGTAGTCAACTGACTTGTGAAAATCAATCCTATGTCCTCTTACTTAAGTGACTCATGATATTTTCCCTTAGCCACTCCTCAAGAGATTGGGAGTTCAGTAATTAGGAATAATTTGCTCCCCTCACTGTATTCTGGAAGGATTCTTGAAAGGGTCAGACTTTCTGGGTTTAGATAGACATATAAATTCATGGGACTTTTGTAAACTATTATCCCTTTTATCTGTGACCAGTTTGAGGGCCAAAGGAGTGGATAAAAAAAGAATTTGGGGGTTAAAAGAAAAGGATAAAATTTAAAATTTCTTTGATAAGAAACAGTCACTCAGATAAAATTTGGAGCAAAGAACCAGGTTGTTAGATAACCAACTAGGAAACAGTCCTCTGATAAATGAACTGGGAGTATTTAGTTAAAGATGGAGACATTTCTGAAGTGATTGTGACCTTAGGGCATTTTGAGTCATTAGCTCGTTTTGCATATGATTGCTTTGTTAGTTTCAAAGGTCATGATTTACAAAATTTTAAATCAAATAACTGTTGAGATTACAGAGAGATTAACTACAAAAACTCTTCTATTCATACTTGAAAGAAAGATGTCTTGAGTTTTATTTAGTAAAGTAAAGATGGATCTTCTTTAAGTCATTGGTGGATCTTCTTTAAGTCATTGGTTGTGCATAAAAGCTAACTGTGCAGAAGCCAAGAGGAAAGGAGGCTGAGAAGAAGGCTTCAGCTGTTTTGCTGAGAACAAGTTGGCTATTTAGAAAAAGGAAGACTAATTGGAAGAGAGAGGGATTCTTATGTTGTTTCCCTTTTTATTGATTTGCTGTCCCCCACAGACACTGTGGGATATTGGTGGGAGAGAGTGACCTAGGTTTATGGTTGGATTGTGATGGGATTAATTGATTATTCTTCCATTTCTCTTACACGGAATAATTGTTTTGCCTGCTTATTGAATACATTCTTTATGTTTATTGTATTTTTAAATATTTTTCCATGTTTACATGACACATAGGACATTAATCCCTAGAGACACAGGGCCTCCTGATTTTCATTAAATGCTTGGACATTTGATGGACTGGTAAAATCCAAAATATATCAGATCCTAAGCATGATACACTTTGAAACTTTGCTTTCTCTTGCCCTCCAACAAAAAAATGGACACAGAAACTCATTAGGCCTTTTGTTTTCTGGCATCTCTATATAATTCACCTGGAGATTTTACCTGGAAAACCATAGTATTTTAGTGGAAACCCTAGCACTTTCTTGGCCTAGAAAATTTAAAACAGTCAGCAGACTTATCTCTGTATGAGACGACGAGATATAGGATAGATAATGGAATAATTAGATAAGTTTGAAATCAGCTAAAACATGGGTTCCAAAATGTACCCTTAATGGAACAAGGCCAGTTGTTGTGGGGTCTTCTGTGTTGTGGTTGAAGGATTTGTCCTTTTATTGGAATAACTAATATATTGCAATAGAGTCAAAATATGGACAAGATTTTTATGGGACAGGGTTGGCCATTGACTTTAGTTTTTATCCATACCACTTATCTCAGTGTCTCATATATAACAGAAACTTAAAAAATGCTTGTTGCTTGACATATTGTCTTAATGGATAATATCAACTAAAAATCTAATTTAATGGAGATTAATTTCACAACCTACATTTGAGTTTTAAAAAACATATAGAATGCGAGAGGTGTAAGCAGTTGCTAGTTTGGAGGGGTGGAGATTTTAATTTTTATAGCAGTATTTAGCATACTGTAAGCTAAATACCGTAGGAATCAAAAGTGTAACAGAGCAAGCAAAAAAAAAAATGAATTGAATTTAGGTAAAAGATAATCCCAAATGAGAGAAGTAATAATTCCTGCTTTTGTCTTCTATGCCATCCTAGTCAGACCACATTTTGAGTGCTGTTTTCTCTTTTTGGAAAGTATAATGTTTATTATATAAGTCTCCTTTTATTTATCAGTCTAGTAAGCCTGTTCAAAAAGAAAAAAAAACTGTGATTAGTTTGTCATGATCTGATCTTGAAGTCATGTGTACTCTCTGAGACCATCATTTCCTCTTCTAAATTTCTATAAACCATGATTTTAATAGTACATTTAGAACGATGTCAGTATCACTCTTAGGACTCTATTCCAATGAGATTATTGAGAGGAAAAATGAGCCCTATTTTAACAAATTCTCCTAAGTAGCACAATATGTGATAGCAAAAACAAACAAACAAACAAAAAAAACCTAGAAACAAATTGAGTGTCCAAAGATCAGGGAATAGCTGAACAAATTATGGTATATGAATATAATGGACTATTATTATACCATAAGAAACAATAAATATAAATAATTCAAATGCATATGAGAAGATTTATGTGAAGCAATACAAGATGAAATGCAGTAAAATGAATAAATAAATATAGATAAGAAAAATACTCTGTAGTTAAAGACAATAAAAATAACCAAAAAATCCATCTGGAAAAGGAGAACATGAAAACAATGATAATTAGAGTCATAATTTTAAAACGAACATAAATACAGTTTGGTTTGGGCTTTAAAAAAGTTAATAATGAAATTGAATAGTATAGACTCATTCTTGATTTTTAAAAATCTTTTTTGAGAATGGGTTTCTCTCTTCCAAACTAGTAGTACAGTAGTCCTTTGTAGCCCAACCTCAGCATTAATCATCATAGAAGTTTTAACCTATTCCATTTTTTCCTTCCTGGGCAAGTTTATCCCTCCTTGGGTATCCTGGTGATGCTCCACTGTAGGGGACCACCGTGCTGGTACTGGGCTTAATGCAGACCATCTATGGCTTTCTCCCTACTGCAGTTTGAAATTAGAGATCTCAGATGATCCACCAATGTCAGCCTCCTCCAGTAGGATGAATTATAAGCATGTGCCATATAATTACTTTTGCTATACTTAGTTTTCCCTTTTGTTTTATTATTACAGTTTCCTATTTTTTATTTCACTCACCTAAGGAGTCCCTGATGTCAAACCTCTCTTTTCTGATGCACATATTAAGCAACATACAAACAACACACAACCAAAATAATACAACATACAAATAACACACAGCCCACAACCCACATGCAAGCAATGTACAACCCACACATGCAACATGCAACCCACATACATATAACATGCAACCACCCGCTCTCTATTTGTACAACCCACATAGATACTACATATACACTGCATGCCTACTACATACAACCCACACACAATCTATGCATACAACATATAATCTACATGCAACCGAAAGACAAAATACAGCCCACACACTACATACAACCCTCATGCACACTACATAAAATAAACATACTTCCAACATTCAATCAACATACAGCCAACATACATACAACACACTGAATATAGCCAACACATACTGGAGCCAACAGATATACTACATAAGCCAATATACATACAACATACGTGCATACTGCATAAAGCCTACATGCAATCCACATACAACACACGGCAACATGGAGCCTAAACACACAATATACAGCCCGCATGCATACCACACAACCCTGCATGCCTATTACATGCAAACTACACATAACATACAATTATTTGGTTTGCATGTAGTATATGTGTTGGTTGTGTAGTTTGTATGTTGATTTTGTGTATGTTGTATGTAGTATGCATGTGGGTAGTATGCTTTGCATGTTGTTTTGTAGGCTGTGTATGTGGTTGTATGTGTGTTTGTGTTTGTGTGTTATGTATGTTGGTTGTATATAGTATGCATGATGGTTGTGTGTGCTGCTATATTGGTTTTGTGTGTTGTGTGCATGTATGTTGTATGTTGTGTGCACTATGTGTTGCTTGTATGTAGTGTGTCTTGGTTGTATTTAATATGTATTTGGGTTGTATTTTGTCTAAGTTTTATGTCTTTTGTATGTTGTATTTATGTTGTACATGTTTGGTTGTATGTTGGCTCTATGTTGGTTGTGTGTAGTGTGTATGCTGATTGTGTGTACTGTTATGTTGGTTTTATGTAGTATATGCTGGTTGCCTACAACACACAACATACACATTACACACAACATGCAGCAATACAATACATACATCAGAAGATAACATACACCATACATGCATACAACATGCAACTTGCACACAACCTATATACCACATACTACACACAAACAACATTATACACCAGAATGCAATACACATATTGCAGGCATACAACATACACATTACACATATAGCATACAACATACATGTCACACATATAGCATACATATTATATACACATTACATGTAATATACATATATACAACATACATGCTGTACCCTCTTTAGTCAAGTAACTCTTTTGTTTCCAGAAGCCTTTCCCAGTTCTGAAGATCAAACTCTGGGTGTGCAGTGTGTTATGTAGGTTGTATGTGGGTTGTATGTATGTAGGTTGCAGGTTGTAGATAGTATATATGTTGTATACATATTGCACGTGTGGCATTATGTTGTATGTGTAGTATATGTGCAGCATGTAGTGTGTATTTGTGTATGGTATGTAGTTGGCATGTAGTGCGTTGTTTGTATGTAGTGTATAATATGCATATAGTGTGAGTTGTGCTGTATTGTGTAGTGTGTGCCATGTAGGCTATATGCAGTTTATAGTTTGTATGAATGTAGGTTGTATGTTGTATGTATGCTGGTTGTATGCTGTCTGTGTGTCATGTGTATGTTGTATGTATATATGTTATGTGTGTTGTATGTAGTGTGCATGTTGTGTGTAGTGTGCATTTTGTAGTATCTTCAGAGCACAGACCCAGGAACAAAGAGTGGAAATTGTTATTTTCGTCTTGACATCAGAAGATATTGCCTGTTAATTAAAGTTGTCTAGAAGAAGAGTAGGCTGCCTTGAGAAGAGATGGATGCCTATTTGTTCAGGGTGCTGTACTGGAGATCCCGTATAAGTGGAGGGCGAGTGAGATGGCTATTGACATCCCTTCCCATCTTCAAATGCTATGCATGCTTCTTTTTCACACTGTAATACCTCCCGAGGTTACATATTAGCTAATGTTGAGCCCCTGTGATTTAATATACACATCTAATAAGTCTAACGTGTTGGGGGATTAGTGGGGATCTAGGAAAGGTCCCCCACAGTATCAAATAACTGGTTTGATGCGCTTTCACACACACACACACACACACGTTAATTTAATTGACTTAGACATAGTCTTAGAGGAAGTCCATTCTCTGTCACAGGCGGAAATGCCAAATGAACAACCTGATCGATTTTAGGAGAAAAAAATATAAACTCCTGAATAATCAGTATAGTTGTACTTTCTTATTTTATTTCATGAGTAAAATGCTGTTAGAACCTTAATGCTTGTAGGGGGAGGAAAAGGTTACGTTTCTACTTCAGATACCTCATCTTTTCCCTCATTCCAAGCATAGAAAGCACAAGGAAATGCCCATCATCTTGCCAAATGGATTATGTAGCAAAGTATTTGCATTTTTCACAGGGTTGTTAATATTGTGCTTATTTAAGACTGAAGAACCTGGCCTTCTTTCCAGAACATTACGCCTCATCAGCCGCAAGATTTTTTTCTGTTTTTAGATACTTATTGATAGATTTTTCAGTTTTATAGAGATTAAAACAACAACCAAGATAGTGATGCCCATAAAAACTCAGTAGGTTTTGCTATCTTGGCTGTAATTCTAATTTTTTTCCATCAGAGCACAGCAATAAAAGCACTGAGAGAGGAATCTTAATAGGATGTATTGCAATGGATTTCTCTGAAGGCTGAGCTTTTATCTTCTCTATAGGCTAAGCCTGCCACTTACGTATTCTTCTGATGGTAATGGCACTATATGTAATGTATGTGTTCCATAGTCCTTCAAGACATGAAGTAGAATTTGAAGTTCTTTTTCTTATTAAAAATATTTATTAACTTTAGTAGCAATGTCTCTTGAGCCAGAGGGAAATTGCTAATATATAGAGAGAGACAATGTGATAAAAGTTAATATTTTATATTTTTGTTAATAATTGTATTCAATGCTCAGAGTTGGAAAAGAGTTCTTCTCTCTGTTTTGCTTTATTTGCTGGGTAATAGAAGCTTGCTTGTACTATAACACATTCGTTTTTCAAATTATTGCCCCAAATGCATTAGAACTAATAGTGCTACAGAGTTAAGTCACAAAAGATTTTAAAAAAGAAATTTAATAATATAGAGTAGAAGAAGATGTACACAGTTGGGAAAGGAAAATGCTTGATTTGTTTTACTGTTGAATCATTAAGCAGAGATTATGGCTTCTTTTACATGCAGAAAGCAGTTTAACCCTTTCAATTCAATTGACCAATCAATTTATTTTATAAGGGGAAAAAAAAAACAGTGTTGGGGCAGTTAGATGATTCAGTGGATATATCATCAGTCCTGAAGAATGGGATAGGAGGTGGTCCTGAGTTCAAATTTGACCTCAGACACTTCTTAGCTATGTGTCCTTGGACAAGTCATTTAACCCCAATATCTAGTGCTCTTGGAACCAATTCTTCTTTTTTTTAAACCCTTACCTTCCATCTTGGAGTCAATACTGTATGTTGGCTTCTTGGAACCAATTCTTAATATGATTCTAAGACCAAAGGTAAGGGTTAAAAAAAACCAAAGAGTTATTGGACCATTCCATTCAGACATAATGATGATACCATTCTTTATATGTGCCAAATCCATGGCCAATGTAGCTATTCTGTTCATTTTGAGCTTAGATATAACTTTAGTGTTGCCAAGAAGCTAATGGAGAGAATATGGCATCCCCAAGAAGGTTGTTGTAGTCCTTCAGAGTTCTTATTCCAGCTTTGATGAGAACACCTGCTTTTTTCTAGCTAATCCTGCATGCTGGGGAAGAGAATGCACTGACCATCTTCCAACCTTTGTCTGCTAGCTCCATGTTCTCCTAGTCAAAAGAACTGAAGATGGCAGTGAAGCCCCTGGCCCTGCCCCTCCATCTCCACCTGTCCCACAGCCCCCAATCCATGACCAAGCCCACGTACAATCATTCCTTCTAATAGAACCTTTCCAAACCCAGCAGGGAATGAAATAAGAGTCAATATCTTCTCCCTGAGAATCACTGTGACAAGAAAAGGAAGTTTTGTTTTAATTGTAAAGATAATTAGTCCTGAAATCATTGCTTCCAGCTAGACTGCTTCCCCAATTGATGAGCACACTGGTGCTATTTAAGGCATTCTGAAAGTAGCTTTCAGAGCAAACTTATTTGTAGGTCTCCAGACACTTGTGTTGAGAGGTACTGAATTTTGGTAAACTGGCTTAGGCAAGCTCAGGTTTTCTTTAATCTCTTGCCTTTCTGTTTTATTTGTTTACTTTGTTTGAGGTGGAGAGCTGCCTTTTCCCTGGATGCTTCTATTTGCAGGCAAGACTCTTTAATAGTCCATATAACAATGTGAAACATTAATAGACTATGGATACTACAGCTGTTCTACTTTTATAAAATGACTCTCAACCAAAAACGATAGGGATGACATAAATAAATGAAAACCTACCAGCACTTCTCATAGGAGTAGAACAAGCGGATAAAATTGAAACTTCTATTCTTTTTCTTTCTCTTTGCCAGTAAAATGGCTTTGATTTTAATTTTGAGAATAACAACTGTTTATATGAGATCTGGAGGTCACACATTAGGGACCACAGTCCTTCCAGGCTTTGGCAGCTCTGCATCAACTAAAAAATAGAAGATGCCCTATTGAACACATGGTGTGAAATGGTCACCCAGGACTAGAACCCTTTACATACCAAATGGAAGAGCATTAATTGTTGGGTTTAGGGCAATCTTCCCAAATTGAGGAAGGGTTTGAAAGAAAGAGAGAGATGGGGAGTTTGATTACTCCGTTATTGGACATGATTTTCTATCCACAGCAGCTTCAGAATGCTTAACAAATGTCTGTACTATTGTAATTGCTGCTGCCAAATTGGATAATGAATAATTGGATCTCACTGTTGGCTCTAGATGGAGTTGAGGGAGTCTATAGCAGGTACAGGAAGGGAAAGAGGGAGGGAAATGTAATAAGCACTGAGAAGGGAAATAGCAACTGAGTTTGTTGTTTCTTTTTCTTTGTCCTCATCCTCTCCACCATGCTACCCCAAAACCTTTCCCCCTCTTCAACCCAATGCTACCAAGAGGTTTACAATGCTTGAAAAAATTCTTCTGTCTTATCCTTTGATTTTTCTACTAATCTTTTGTCCTCTTACCTATAGGATGGAATTTTAAGAGTTACTCAAGGTAGAAATCAGCTAAATAAGCCCACCTGGAGAGAAAGGCTGTTCAGGTTTGCCCAACTAATGAGTGTATGAGGCTAAATTTAAACTGGTCTTTCTAGCTGCGGTGTCACTTAGTTGCCATTGATAATCTTTACCAATTTGATGGAGATATAATTTGAAACTTTGGAGTAATTTTGATATATCTTTTCCTCATTCATGATTTAGAAAATTCTTTCTTGCAGATGTTAATAAATCACATCTTTTGGGAACTGTTTAAAAATTTCAATCACTTATCTATTAAGAAATGGCTTTTTGTCTTACATGTTTCTGTAAGTTTCCTAATATAATCTAGATATCAGGCCCTTTACAAAGATATTTGATTCAAGGATTTTATTTCACTGTATCAACTAATTTCCTTTTTTTCCCCTTCTAGTCCTTTCTTATCATACTTGAGTTAATTTTGTTCACAAAACATAGTCTTTCAAATTCATGAAATAAAATATTAGTCATGTTTTAAAAATTGGCTCTCTTCTTTGTTTGATTAAGAACTCACCCCACTGTATGGGTGCCCTTGATAATGTTTTCTTCATTTTTCAATGTTGTGATCTTAAATATTCAGTTCAAATGCAGCTACAGATACTTAATTGCGGTATGACCTTGGGGAAGTCACTTGACTAGTGTTTCCTCAGTTTCCTCATCTGTAAAATGGGGATAATAATAGCATCTACCATGCAGAGTTGTTATGAGAACCAAAGCACTTTAGCATACTGCCTGGTACATAGTAACTGTTACATAAATGTTATATATTATCATTATTATGATGATGATGATATTGTTATATAAGTGATAGTCTAAAAACATACTTTCTGCCATAGTAACTTCAATTTTTTTCCAACCATTTTTGTTGAAATTCATTTCAAGAGAAAAGGTAGAGTGCTTCTAGCTTCAATAAGGAATTATTCAGGAAAGATGTTTGGTACATACTCAAGTACTAAAGTTTTCTTTTGAACTAATCTTCCTCAAATTGATTTTGTCAAAGATATTTGATTAGAAAATGATAAAGGCGAGATTCAGCTCTCCTGAGGTGAGGTTCTAAGCAAAGACATGATGACACCCTTTTGCATGTCTGACCTCTATGAGGCTCATTTTCTTTATCTGCAAAATGGAACTAATAATAGCTATAATCTATAGTTCATAAAGTTATGCTATTATAACTTGATAATGCATGTCCTATTTATTGATAATGTCAAAGCACTGCATAAAAACAATTAACCATACCATTACTACTACTACTACTACCACTACTACTACTAGTATACAACTTCCAACACTAACACCCTCACTATTGCCATCATAACTACTGCTGCCACCACTATTACCACTATTGTCCTCTTTACTGTTGATGCTACTACCCTATACAAATGCAAAAAGCATAAATAACCATCAAAAAGATTCTATTGCTCAGAGGTTTATTTTGCTTTCATAAGTATCACTAAGACTTGGTAGGATGGTGCTCAAGTCTGTAATAAGCCTCAGAAAGGACATGACATTCTAAATAACATTATGAGTAAAAGAGTAGAGCAGATTAACATTATATATTGAGAAAAAAGAGATATTTGACTAGCAAGAATAGCAAGGTATATTATTTTTCTCCCCACACTTCAAATATCCAACCCTGTCCCCTAGTCAAGGAATTATGTGCCAAATATAGAATGATTGTAACTAAGTCCCTGGAAAAATCCCTCAAAAGCTATTATTAATTAATACCAGAGAATACTACTATTTAGTATGCCCATTCAAAGACCCTTCTCCAAATGGATCAGCTGAAAAAATAATTGAGAAAAATAAATGAAACAATTTCTTAAGTGGAATAATATAAAATGATTCATAAAGGCAATAGCATTTCTATAAATAAATTATAAAATACAGGAAGAAATAATAGAAGAGAATTCAATTCAAAGTAACTAAAACTGCATAAAATAGCTGTGACTATCTATCTGTATGCATATATATATATATATGTGTGTATCATGCATACATGATTTCAAAAAATTTTCAAGCATTTTTTATCTCTCATCCTTTTGCTCTTCTTACCCATTAGAAAGAGAAAAAAAAGTTTGTAACAAATACACATAGTCAAGCAAAATAAAATCATACATTAGCCATGTCGAGAAATTAGTAACCCATCCAACTTACTCTTCTCTGAACTTAGTATTTACAACACTTATCTCCATTCTTCTAAACAGGTTGCTCTGCATACCTGAGATACAATGCTTCCACTTCTTCCTCTTGGAGTACCCAGACTTCTTTAAGATTCAGGTCATGTCCCACTTCCTTTGAATTTCTTGATCTTCCTGTTCATGTATGCTAATTTGATCCTCATATTATAAGGTGCATATTGGTTTATTAACATATTATATCCCAAAAATAGAATAGAAACTCCTTCAGAAAAAGGGTGATTGTTTTTGTTTTATTTTTTATAAATATTTGTCTTTGTCTCCTCCCTAACTTAATTAAACTTTCAGAAAACAGTCATTTGGCTAAGTTCCAGAATAAATATTCTTGATGAATTCATCAATGTTGCTAAATACTGCCACAAACTCTATGAAGATACTGGAGCACTCAAATGACATTTCCCAATCTGTACTAGCACTCAAAAACCCATCTCACAATCCACAAAGATAGGCAGTTTAGGAATTTAGTGAGGGATCTCTAAGGTTATAACTCTAAGGTAACTCCATGGAAAGGGGCAGATATATATGTGCCAGATAAGGAGGGCAGTTTGATGGCCAAAGAAGAGATGGCCAAGTAGCAAGCCATAACTAAAGCAGAGTGCTCAGATCTTCCACAGAATGGATAAAGAAAAGGAGGGAAAGAGGAGAAAAGGAAATGAAATAAACATTTATAGAGCATCTACTATGTGCCAGGTGATTTACATTATAATCTCATTTGATCTTCACAACAGCCCTGCCAAGTAGGAGTTGTTATTATCCCCATCTTACAATTTGGTTAATTGAGGCAAATAGAGTTTCACAACCAGTAAACATCTACAGCTAAACTCGGATCTTGCTACCCAACACTTCTGTCAACTGTTCTATGGAGTTGACTCAAGAGTTCTCAGTTTGTAGGAGGCTGACATAGCAGCACAGACATAACAGAACTTAGTGCCCTAGTCAGCAAGGATAATTACTTAGGGTAGGAAGCTCCACTTCATTCCCCTAGACCTCCCTAAAAGCTGGCTTCTGCTAGCGTCCCTAGGTCTTTCAATCTCAACCGAAAGGTAGCATTCACCATCCCCAATTGAAACTGCTCTTTGCCCCATTTGTTGTATAGGCAGCAATGGTTGCCCAGGGTTCAGAGAATCCTCATGATGGTTCTGCTTTATAAACTAACCCTGGTCCGTTATCAGCCAGACTGTGGCAACTGAAAGCTGGTCCTTTAAAACATTCTATTTCACCCCTCAGTTTCAGGAAATTGACCCAGTGGAAATGGTGCTCGATTAGCAGTGTCTTCTTTGTTCCTCTTTTTGTGGTCTTTAATCTTAGAGATTGTCTCAAGTATTGGAATACAATGAAGAAAAATGCACTCCTTGTCTGATCATTCTTTAAACAGATACAGGGCTTGGGGATGCAGAAGAGTTCCCTGCATCTGCTTTTTCCGTGTCCATATGGACTCTTGATTTCTTAGGGAATAAGCCCGTGAATAAAGGTCTGGAGGGTAGGAGGGAGGGGGGAACACAATGACAAGCCTGGCTCCCATCTCCAGCATCCCCATAACCAAGGCACTTTGTCCCTCTCTTTAGGTTCAACCTACTCAGAGACTTCAGATAATTCCAACTCTTTAGCAAAGGAGTCTCATAGCCCCATAGCAATAGCCAAAGCTTGCTTTGTTGAGCATCTAGACATGTCTGGGGAAATAATTACATTTATTGCTCTGAACATCCAACTCAAACAGAATAAAATGACAGCAAATGATGAACTGATTAAGATTAGTCAAAGGATAATTGAAGAAATGGACAAAATAGAAGGTACCTGGATTTGAAGAGAATGAGCAGGAAGAAAAGGTGGTAAATCAATAAGAACTCCTACACCAACTTTTTTTAGCTGACCACAGTCTGATCCAGCCCTGTAATTGCCACCTGAGAAAGATAGTACTTAAAGTTAACTTTGTATAAAGCAGATTTGCCTCATTATATATAATTGTATCTCTTCCACCTCTGAAAATGGAGAGTGATTTGGGGGGAAAAAGAACTGAAATTACCTCATTCACTTTTATCCTCAAAGAATGATTATGAAACACCAAATTATCATTCGAATGATAATATTCTCTGGTCCACTTTTGATTAGCCATTCTTTAACCAGAAAATCAGTACCTATTTCTTTAAGACTTATACTCTGACATGAACTATGTGAGCTTTGGGAAGTTATTTAACCTAGCTTGGACTCAGTTGTTGGTGCCCTCAACCTTGAACTATGATACTCTTCCTTCTCTTCTTCAAGTTAAAATAATATAGCTCTTTAAATATGACATATATTTCCCCAAAGCCAACCCATGAATTAATTTTTAGAGAAATTATAGGATGAGGAATGAGTTTTAAAGCCTTCTGACGAACCCCTTGCCCCAATCCTTTTTTATTTTAAAATAGATTATTTTGATTATCATTTTTAAAAATGAGTTATTTTTCACTAAAAAAGCATTTTCTACAACTCCCACCCTCATTGTAATAACAAAAGAAAACTTTTGTGAGACACATATGCATATATTAGAGTTTTTATTTATTTGAACTTTTCCATTTTTCACAATCTCATTGTTATACCAATCTTATGATTCACCATACTCTAAGGGTTAAAATTAAATGGTTGGATTAAACATAAAAAAAGTGGTTGCCATAAATATATTACTCAAGTCAGAATGACTTTTTATGGTAGTTTATTTACAAAAGGAGAAAGAGTGAAAATAAGGGAAATGAGAACTCATCAGGGCTTCAAAGGCCCCAGCAAAGGGAGGCCAAGAGGTAAATTAAACAAGGGTTCCAACCACAAGGCCTCCTCCAAGCCTCTATAGAGGCTTGCACCTCCAGAAAAGTCAGGAAAAGGAGTCATCCTTTTCACTCACCCTCGTGGCAGTCCTAAGGGAAAATCTAAGAGAAGTTTTACCAGAATCAATCCAAGGTCCCAAGCTGGAGCTCCTACAAGGTCGAGTTTGAAAGAGAAAAAACTGGTCACAGGAAGTTACCACCTTTTTTAAAGACAATTATTTGCATCACTGCCTGTGCCTTCCTTCCACTTTACAGGGACCAATTGCAGCTTTAGCTTTGCTTTGGACTGTCCAGGGGGCAGTCAGTCATTTTAGTCAGTCACACTAGCACATGTGGGTCATAGACCTCCCCCCCACTTAAGGATTAAGTGGGAGTGTATACATTCCTGGTGGCTAAAATCTAAAAACAACTAGGGGAGAGTTAATCCCATCTTCACAATACTTCACTCTGTATTAGTTCATACAATGCTTTCTAGATTTTTCTGAAACTATCTCTTTGTTGCTTCTTATGTTTCTTAATATTCAATTAAATTCATATATCTTAATTTGTTTAGCCATTCCCCACTTGGTGGGCATCCCCTTAGTTTCCTATGCTTTTCAATGCAAAAGCATCTATAAGCAAACTATTGCAAATTTTTTTTTGTAACTACACACCTTTTTTTCCTGCCTCGAAGAGGCAGGTTGGTAGCTCAGTGGAGGGAGCATTGGGGCTAGATTCAGGAAAATATAAGGTCAAATTCAGCCTCAGGCACATGCTATGTGATTCTGGAAAAGTCACATAACTTCTTCCTCAGTTTCCTAAACTGTAATTCAGAGATAATAATAGTACCTACATCCTAGGATTATTATGAGGATCAAATAAGATAATATTTTTAAAAGTACTGAGCACAGTGTCTGGCCTATATCTATAGTAGGTGTTTACTAAATGATTGTTTTCTTTCTTTTTAGAGTTATAAGCATAAAAGTTGAAATTGCTTGGTCAAAGAATATGGACAGGTTAGTAAATTTGAGAAATAGTTTCAGTCTTCTATTACTTTTCCTATAATAATTATCTTGTACTTTATTTCCTTTATTTGTTATTAATATCTTATTTGAGTGGATGAAAAGGGTGGGGAACAGCCTTTTTATACATTCATTTTAACCAAGAAGGATTTTAAATGTTCTTTTAAACAACTAGGTCTTGAGTCAGAAAAAAAAAATGTATAAGGCTTAATTTTCCCTACAATGAGGTAAGGAGAGAAGTCTGGGCTTGCCAAGACTAGAATATAGAATTTTTGAATCATGAAATACCACAAAAAATATTTAGTTCAGCATTTACTCAAATAATAAAGTCTGTACACAGCATCAGTGATGAACAGACTTGTGGCCATTGCTCAACATTTTACCTACCTAGGGAGTCTCTACCAGTGTAATTTTTTGACAGATCCAACTGTTAAAAAGATTTTTCTTTTTACTGAGCTAAAATATGCTTCCCTGTGACTTCTATCCATTGGCCAAGAGGAAAAAAGAATATAATTGAATTTTGCTACAATAAGCCCTCAAGTATTTGAAGACAGTGTTATTTCTCCCAAGCCAACTTATCTACATTTTCAAATTTTCCAATTGACTCTCATATGACACAGTTCTAAGTCCCTTCATCATCCAGGTTGCTGTTCTCTTCTTAAACTCCATGTTATCAACATATGTTTTTAATGCAGTGCCCAGAACTGGTATAATAGTAGTATAGAAATGGACTTAGGAATTTCCCATACTACTTTCAGAATTATATAAGAAATTAACTTTTTTTTTAGAATTATATGGTCTAGGAAAAGGTTTGGAGTATTGAAGAGAGAAAGAATAATAAATATGTCTACCTAATGTTATATGAGTTGCTTTCTATAACAGAAATGGAATAAACCATAGAAGAAAATTAACCTTTTTTAAAGTGGAAAACTATCTTGTATGTTAAAAGAATACATTTAATAATGTCAGAAAAAAAACATGGGTTTCCTTTCTTGGTATGTCTGTGTGAATTAATATAAAATAGCTAAAGTAAAATGGTTTTTGAAACTGTTCTATACTGAATATTCCCACATCAGAAAAAGACAAACTATATAAATAATGCCAAAATAAATGGAATGGGAGACATATTGTAAGCTAATTAGATTTACCATGCTCCCTTGAATTCACTGGTGGTACATAAAGGCAACTAGACATAATGTATTCCCAAAAACATGACTATGATATAGCATAGTAGTGAAGTGAACCAAGATTTAAAGCTATTGTACATGATTAAATCTTTCAGCTTGTGGAGTGATTAAGTAGGCTACTTGATTTTTTGGACTATATTTTAAATTATACTATTTACATTATGAATTTACAGAAAAAGAATGACAAATGAGAAGCAATCATTGTTATGTCTTGTTAAATGCATAGGCAATCGTTCTAAACAAATATATGTCAAGAAATGTACTGAAGACTATTCACATAGCAGATAACATCTTGTTGGTATTAAAAATGAAGAAAATAGTGGAATCTATCAGGAAATATTCTTAGAATATTATTTTCATGTGAAAATTTATGATATTAATCTAAGGTTTAAAATCTGATTTTCCCATCTGTGGTAGATATATGATATCATATAAATTGTTCCATCACAAATCTACCAATGTATTTCCTTTTGTAAGTTATAATATATATAACTGACTGCCTGTAGCAGAAATATGGCTTCAACTTTTGTGACAATGAGAAGTATAACAGGCTAAACTTTTAAAAGAACGAGTAATTTCTGAGAAGCACAAAATAGAAACTAATTAGAAATTTAAATATTACAAACACATAGCAGACATGTCAGGGACTTGCTGGTTTTTAATTGGAATATGTCTCCCACAAAGATTTAGGGATCTCTAGCACAGGAGTTCTGGAGGTCTTCCCAGGTATTCATATATGAGACAAGAATATCCCTCTCTAAACAGGACTATCAAAGTGAAGATGAGGAGGAAGAAGATAAGCAATTCAGGGGTTAATTCCTCTCTATGTTTTGACTTGAATTGATACCTGGTGAAGAAATGGCCTGTTCCAATAGCAGAAAAGCCATCAAGCAAAAGTAAAAGGGGGAGCAATGTCCATTCTATTTAAACTTATGGGGAACAGTACAGAAAGCTTTCTGCTGTCATTTGAGTGACAAGGGAGACCCTACTTTCCTTACCTGAAGAATGTGGATAATAATGCCTCAGAGTTATTTTCTACATGGATAAAATGAGATATAGGTGAAGTATTTTCAAATCTTAAATCTAGATGATGAGGATTATTATCCCAATATGTGCTGAAAGGAACTGACAAGGATGTCAGGAATATGTTAAGTTTTACTTACTTTTTGCTACCTTTTTATTTAATCAGATAAAACTGTACTAAGATAATGATGATTTGCTAGTAGGGATTGAGAACTTGAAAATAAGGAAGAGTTGAAGGCATATAGTTGAAGACATGAGCATATTGCCTTGATTAAAGAATTATAAGGGTGAGAAAGGAGTTGTTTTTTTTTTTAATAAAAGGTTGGACTGGATAATTTAAGAATAGAGTTTCCAGGAATTTAATTAATTTCAAAGAGATTTATTTAAAATTTATTTATAGGGAGTAGCTGGGTAGCTCAGTGGATTGAGATCCAGGCCTAGACATGGGAGGTC
Source organism: Monodelphis domestica (assembly GCF_027887165.1). Classification (NCBI taxonomy): domain Eukaryota; kingdom Metazoa; phylum Chordata; class Mammalia; order Didelphimorphia; family Didelphidae; genus Monodelphis; species Monodelphis domestica. The sequence goes on along the minus strand of NC_077234.1, from coordinate 122,317,308 downwards.
CTGGGTTCAAATCTGGCCTCAGACACTTCCCAGCTGAGTGACCCCCATTGCCTAGCCCTTACCACTCTTCTGCCTTGGGGCCAATACAAAGTATTGATTCCAAGATGGAAGGTAAGGGTTTTTAAAAAATTAAAATTTAATTTAAAAAATTATTTACAAAATATAGAAAGAGTGAAAGTAAGAAAATGAGAGAGAGGATAGGGTAAGATATCTAGCCTATGCACTAAGTATTTTGCTCCAAACCCTGGCTCAAAAACAGGCAGGGGAGTTTAGTCCTTAGCTCGAGAAGCCTCGGCTTTTAGCTGGGTGTTAAGAAACATCCAGTTCAGCTCAGGATGCACCGTTGAGTTATGGGGGTTTATGAGTCTATTAACAAAAGAAGAGAAAAACAAAACAAAACAAAAAGAAAACACAAAAATATAAAGAGAAAAGGATGGAAGCAAGTTAAACTTTTGGGAGAAAGGGAAAAAAAATTCAAAATAAGCCCTCATTTGGGTTTAATAAATTTCTAACAGGCCCTTGTATAGGTCGAATTTAAAGTGATTTATATCCCACAAGTCTGTAGGAAAGAATGCAGTAATATTTCACTCACCCATTTGCATCCAAGACTACAGGAAGTTGCCATACTATAAGAAGAAAAAGAACTAGAATTTTATTTTGATAGGGAAGTGTCATTCTCTGGTCTGATTTTATTGCCATTCTCAGGGATATGGGGAGCAAGGATGATAGTCAAACTTTGGTACTTGTCTGAATACTTCACGAAGAGTGTAGATACTAGGAAGTCCTATGACTTAACCTATGTCAAGCTTCACAACCTCAAGTCTCACACTAGTTGTTTTTTTTTTTTAACCTGTGTGCTCTTTTTGGCACTCTTCAGGTTAAGTCTGTGCTCCTTGTTTTTATCCCATTTCCTAGAATCAGACACAAACATTCATCCTAGTCCCATAACATTTTTTCAATAAATGGCAGGTTCCCACAGTTTAAAGCTTTTGGGTATGCATTGATATTATAGCAAGTATATATATCTATATTAAACTTATATTACTACAAAAAATAATATTAATTGTATGTGCCTTTAGTATAAGAAATGAGAAAAAAGGGGGGAGATCAAATATTCTAATCAAAAGAAAAGAAAAGCAATAATAAAAACAAGGGGGGAAATCAGGTATTCAATGTGTTCTCAAAAAACAACTTCCACTTGTCAATGGATTATTATCTCCAATTAATGTTATAGGATAGAGTAAATCAGTGTCAACAGAAGATGTTCTCTTTACATGTGAGCAATGAATCCAAGAGTCCTTTTCTCCCATCTTTATAGATGTTGGAGTAGATAACAATATTTGGAATGGTCCTTCCCACGAAGGCTGAGTTGCTCCTGTACGCTGGAAGTTCTTCATATACACTTTGCCTCCTGGGTTCAGGTTGTGAAGTGAAAAGTCTAGTGGTCCAGCTAGTACTGCAGTTCCGGATTCATGGAATTCATGCAGTTTATGCTGTAATTCTTGTTTAAAGGAAGTAATAGTAGTATCTCCTCCTAATAGTGATGTATAAGCCGGGGAGAAAGGCTTAGCCTGTATAGGCGGATGTCCAAAAAGCATCTGAAATGGTGAGATGTGTAGGTCTTCTCTAGTCCTGCTTCTAAGATAAAATAGGGCCAGAGGGAGAATTTCAGGCCATTTTAAATGGGTCTCAGTGCATCATTTGCCTGTCATAGTTTTAAGTTCTTTATTCGTCCTCTCAACTTGGCCTGAGCTCTGGGGATGATATGGAACATGGAATTTAGGAGTTATCTCCAAGCAAAAATATATCTGATTTAGGACAGAATCAGTAAAGTAACTTCCTCTATCTGAATCAATATATGTTGACAGGCCAAAGCAAGGAATAATTTCTTTTAAAAGCCCTTTAGCAACAAAAGCCGCTGTGGCTCAGGTTGCAGGAAATACTTCTGGCCATCTGGTCAGTTGATCTACTATGACTAGACAAAATTTATAATGTCCAGCCTTTGGCATTGTTATGAAATCTATCTGTTCAAAAGGTGTGTAAGCCAGAGGACGCCCACCAAAGGCTTTGCATAGAAAGGCATGTTGGTTGTATGCCTGACAGGTAGAGCAGGCTGAACACACTTTAGAGGCTATGGTAGTTATACCAGGGGCTATTCATATTCTCTTAACAGAGTCCACGATGCCCTGGGTACCAAAGTGATCATTTTTATGAACAGATTGGCAAATCTGGTGATAGAAACTTCTAGGGAGCAGGGGTTTCCCTTCAGATGACACCCATACTCAATTAATCTGTTTTGCTTTGAATTTTTGCTTCCATTTTTCCACTTTTTCATTATAGGAAAGTGATAAATTTAAGTCATCAGTGGTTGTTAATGTTAAAATTAATCCAGGTCCTTCTATGGCTACTCGCTTTGGAGCGGCATCTGCTCGGTCATTTCCCCTAGAGACAGGGTCAGAGCCACCTGTATGGGCAGAGCAATGAACTACAGCTAGGGCTTCAGGCAGCTGAAGAACAGAAAGGACTTCATTAATAATTTCTGCATTAGCTATAGATTTTCCAGCTGAGGTAAAATATCCTCTCTGGAGCCATAGCATCCCGACTGAGTGACAAATGCCAAAATAATATCTAGAATCCATATAAATTGTTGCCTTTTATCCTTGGCAGTTATAGAGGCATGTTTCAGAGCTATGAGTTCTGCCCCTTGAGTGCTAATGTTAGAGGGCAGCTAAGCTGACCACTCAGTGGCAAATTCTGTGACTACAGCAGCTCCAATGTAGCATATGCCATCCCTCATAAAAGAGGAATCATCAGTAAATAAGACCAGATGTGTATTGTCTAAGGGAGTGTCCAAGAGATCATCTTGAGGATTTTCTGCCATGGACCCTAATGTTTCACAATTGTGTAATGGTTCTCCTGAAGTTGGTAAATCTGGAAGCAAGGTGGAAGGGTTAAGAGTTGTACAGTGTTTCAAGGTGATATTTTCACTATTTAACAAGGTTATTTCATACCTTGTAATTCGCTGATCAGAAAATGCCGGTGTTCCATGCCTTAGCAACAATGCTTCTACCTCATGTGGGCACATAATTGTTAATGGGCATCCCAATACTAGATCAACGGTTTTTGTTACTAGTAAGGCTGTAGCATCTACTCCTCTAAGACATGGTCATGCTCCTGATGCTACTAGGTCCAGTTGGGCGGAATAATAAGCAATTGGGCACTGAGAAGGTCCCAAAATCTGAGTTAAAACACCTAAAGGTACCCCTCTTCGCTCATGTACATACAAAGTAAATGGCTTGTTGTAATCTGGGATGCCTAGATCAGGGAAAGACAGGATAGCCTGTTTTAGATCTGATAGAGCTGACAGGTGTTCTGGCTCTAATTTGAGGGGTTCAGGGACCGAATCTCTTGTTAATGCTATAAGGGGTTTAGTACTTTCCCCATAGTAAGGAATGCATTGTCTAAAAAACCCTGTTGCTCCTAAAATTGCTCTCAACTGTTTCTTAGTGGTAGTAGCACTTAAGTTTTGAATATTCTCAATTTATTTGGGAGAAATAGAGCAGGCACCCATAGTCAGGATGAACCCCAAATATTCTACTTTAGGGAGACAACACTGAACTTTATTCTTTGAGATCATATGCCCTCTTTTGTGTAGTTCCAAAAGAAGGTGTTTACTATCTTCCTGACATGCTTCTGCATTTGTTGAGGCCAAGAGTAGATCATCTACATATTTGATTAATTCACTATTTTTAAATGTTAAATTATCTGTGTCTTGGCTCAAAATTTGTGCAAAAAAAATTGGGCTTTCCACAAACCCTTGTAGCAGAAAACTTCATGTATCTTGGAGCCCTTCCAGGTGAAAGCAAAGATATGCCTGGAATTTTCATATATGGGTATGGAAAAAAAGGCTTAGCACAAGTCTACTGCTGTAAAGTATGTAGCTGTGATAGGAATAGAAGAAATAATTGTATGTATGTTGGAAACTACAGAGTGTCTCTTTATAATGTGGTTGTTCACAGCCCTCAAATCCTGTATGAATCTATAGAGGTGCTTGCCATCGGGGCCTATTTTTGGTTTTTTAATGAGTAGGATGGGCGAATGGTATTCATATTTACAAGGGATTATTATTCCCTGGTCAGTTAATAAGTTTATTACTGGGTAATACCCTCAATTGCCTCTTTTTGATAGGGGATAGTGAGGGATGGAAAGAGGTGGGCTAAATTTAGTTTTTATCTGCACAGGAACAGCCAACATAAGTAAGCCTACATTGGAAGAAGATGTAGCCAAGGACCTGGAGATGCAGGGAGCCTCTCTCAAGAGGATAGGTGTCTCCTGATACTTGTCCCTTCAGAAAATTCAGGAAAGGAGTCAGCTCTTTTCACTCATCACGTGTCAGTCAAAAGGGAGAGATTTAATAACAGTCTCACCAGGAAAGGTCTCAGGTCCTGTCAGCAGATTCTTCACCAGGCTCCAACTTGAACTCAGAACTCTGAAGAAAGAGAGAAGTCAGAAGTCCCAAGCATGAAGAACTGGAGAACTCCCAAAGAAGTCTCTAAAGAACTCCTCACAGGAAGTTGTAACTCCCTTTTAAAGACACTTTCTTTTGCATCACTTCCTGTGCCTTCCTCTATTTTTACATCTACCAATTACAGTTGAACCTTTTCTTAGGACTGCCCAGGGGCTGTCAATTTGATTCTGATTTGTCACCCACTATTGCACATGTGGGTCACAGACCTCCCCCCTACTCAATGATTAATTGGGATGTTTACACTTTTGGTGATTAAATCTAAAAATGGGCAGGGGAGTTAATTTAATCTTCATAATCAGGGGAGAATTAATTTCATTTTCACAATCAGGGTAGAGTTAATTTAATCTTTACAAAATGCGCAAAAGAGTCACTGCAATCATTGTATACCATTTTCACTGCCATATATATTATGTTGCCAAAATGACATCATAGGCTTCAATCCACACCACTTGATAAATTTGGAGAAGACCCTACATTTATCTGTTGGATTGTCCTTTGAAATTATCTTGATAATGCTATCATCATTTCCTAGAGACTCTGAATCAAAGGATTTCTATTAAATCTGAAAAAAATAAAAATAAATTCTTTTTTATGCAGGTAAAGAAAGCAAAGTAACAATCAATATGCTCCTGAATTGGAAGCATTTTACTTAGCTTTGCTTTGCCATTAATTTTCTTGCTTAGGAAATTCAAACAAATAATGGTATGATTTTTAAGATTACTATTCCAAATTTTGTGAAAGGGATAGTTTTGGGCTAAGAAATAGTGTTATAGAGAGAAGACAGAAGTTAATGGATCAAGCACAAACCATACGATCCTTGTCTTCATTATTATATTCTGTTTCTCCTCATCTATCATATTAAAAAACTCTCAAGATTTTTCCTGAAAATTCCTGCAGTACTATAGGCAGGACTGAGTGCCTAGTAAAGTCATCAGGGTTACTTAATTGTCTTGGAGATAAAATTTATATCTGGTCCTGTGTGGCAGTGATGGTCAAGAGACAATAACCTCAATGACCTTTATCTCCTCAATTGATTTGTGTACTATCTTAAATCAACTGACTGTGAAACCTTAAAAACCAGCACTAGACTGCAAAAAAATTATTCCTTCAATTAAATGTTTAGTTCACCCTCAAATGTTTCCAAATACAGATTGCTCTTCAAAGAAAACATGGAAAGACTTATATTATATGATGCAAAATGAAGCAAGCAGAACCAGGAGAACTTTGTACATAATAACCGTAATAATGTATAATGATCAACTTTGAATGATAGCTATTTTCAGCAATGCAAGTATCCAGGACAACTCCAAGGGACCCATGATGAAAAAAGCTGTTCAAGTATGAATGCATATTGAAGTATGCTATTCTTCACTTCATTTCCTTCATAAGTTTTTTTTCCTAGCATAGTATGTATTTTTTAACATGTGACAAACATGTAAATATATATTTCACGGTATCATGTATAACCTTTATTTTATTGCCTGCCTTCACAGGGAAGTTGGAGAGTAGGAGAGAGAGAGAGAAAGAAAAAGAGAGAGAGAGAGAGAGAGAGAGAGAGAGAGAGAGAGAGAGAGAGAGAGAGCGAGCATGAATTGCAAAATGTCAAAAACAATCATTAAAAATGATATCTTTTTAAAGATATACAAATAAAAATTGCATATATATTTTAAAAGCAATGATGGCTCTTATCTGTTACTCACATACTTGGTGTCTTCATGATGCTCCCCAGCAACCCAAAGTTCCCCATACTCATCATCGTGGATCTTGAATTTTGAGTAGAATATTGTGATGCAGACCTTTTCTATCTCCTCCAGTCAAAAGACTTGTTATTTGCCTCCTTCCTAGCTCACGCTGTTAGCAAATCTGCCTTGGGTTGTTGATTGAAGGTATTCTTTTCAAAGAAGAGGATCACAGGGTTCCACTTTCAGAGTGAGAAGGGACCTTAGAAATCCTCTCATTCAACTCCTTCATTTTTTCAGATTAAGAATTGGGAAATCAGAGATATGAAATGACTTGTCCCAGGTCATACCAGTAAATAGCAGAACCATGTTTTTAAAAGTAGGTCCTCTAATTCCAAATATATCATGATGTTTCATTTTAACAGGACCCTTCAAACTATTGACCCAAATGAGGAAGTGAATGATTAAACTTTTCATTCAATTATAACAGAGAAATTTAGATGTTTGAAAATAGAGGATTATGTTAGTCTTTTATATATCATGGCAAAAGTCTTGGTGCATTTTTATCCTGTAAAAGGTTAAAGATGCTTATGTGTGAAGGAAGTTATTGAGGGTACCTTGATCACAAGGAAAGACTCTCAGCTCTGGTGTCCATTGGGGTCAGCAGGGAAAGCGAGCAATTTAGGTAGGGGACAGTGAGGCAGGGCTAATGTCTCCCAGAAGGCCCTAGGGAAGGAATAAGGGCACCAATTGGCTCATGAACATGACATAAAGAAGTATATGGGCTGGGATAAAGAAAAACTGAGGCTTTGGGAGCTGCTTTTGATCTCTGATTTCTGCAATAGTCATGGAGACAGCTGTGCTGCCACTGCTGTGGTAAGAATGTATAGGTTATAGCCAGCCAAATGGAGAATCGATTGTAATCAGGTTAATCTTTCCTTAAGGGAAATATATCTATATCTCTTCTCTCTTTCACCTCTCACCTTCTCATTTTATTAACAAACCCTTAAAACTCCCTGAAACTCTTTTTTTTCTAACATTTATGTATTTCTCTTAGAGAGTAAAGAAGAAAAAAATGATATCTTAGTTATATTGAAAAGCTATTAAATACTTCTTAAAAAAGAGAATGCTAGATGACTATAGTGATGGTAAAAATTAGAGCACTACCAACAGCAGGTCCCCCTTGTTTTTGAACCTATCCAAGAAATGCATTATATAATGGATAGTTTACTTTGAAAGCATAATGGAGTTATAATAAAGTTCTGTATATCGTTTATCTCTTTTTGAATAAGCGTTAAAGATAATTCAAAATTTTATTTTTACAAAGTCAGTTGTGACTAAAGAAACAAAGTAAAGCAGGAAATTTAAAAGTATCTTGTTATTTTCCCTTTATATTTTCTTTGGAGAAGAAATCATTCATTTCACTAAGGCTTGTCTAATTTTATTTATATTCACTCAGCTTAGTTAATTAAACTTATATCTTTTGCTGAATAAATCTCAAGCATCATATAAATTTTGTCTTTCATGCTGTGTTTTCAGACCAAGAATTAAAGACATATTCATCATGCACCAATACTAATGGTTCCAATGGCGCTTTTAATAATCACTGAGCCATGTTCTCAACAGAGCCAACTTCTTTCATCCACTGTGTATCATTGAAAACATTTCTATTTTCACTTACTGCTAGAACTATAACTCACTAAACTGTGTCTATATAATGTCAAATAATCTTGATCAAAACTAGAAAATTTTAATCTGGGGATTGGATAATCACCCAATTATGAATGCTTGGTTACATGTTGACTTCTTCCACTTCACTTCCAAATTCTATGACTAAACATTGTTTTCATTTATCATTAAAAAAATATTAAATGTATTTTCAAAGACCTAATTTGCTATTTCAAAGATTCTCAAGCTCAGAGAAGGTACATTTATGCCGCCAACCAAATGAATATAGACTTTTGAGTAACAGCTATAATTTGCAGTGATATAGTAATTTTAAGTTTGCAAAGCACTTTACAGATTTAATCCCCTCTTCTTTCAACCCTTCACAAGTTTCTAAGGACTGATCATTTCCATAAAGTCACCATGTAGAATTTGGGTCTGGATGACAGGAGATCTTTCAGCTCACAGAGTTTGCAGGAGGACAGAGGTTTAGGCTTGGGAAGTAGCAGCTATCCAGGGAGCCAGGTGAGGCAGCAACAAAAGGAGTGAGAACCTGGTGGGAGAGCAGGCTGATGAGGAATGGAGATTGAGATTATTCACACTTAGGGAGCCACTCAGTCAGACACTCACTGCTTAGCAATTAAGAACAGCAGACAACTAGATTATATGTTTTTCACCCTACCCTGCACAGCTCCCTAAATTGTGATTCCAAATAACTTTGGAGCACTTTCTACTCTTTTCTATCCCTACTCCTTTAGCTGTCCAAAGCAACTTATTTTAAGGCCAAAATGTCTTATTTCCCTAATGAGCTGATTCCTCAATGTGGCAAATGATTTTTTATAATCCTGATTCCTTTAGCAAAATAACTTTTTTCACACTGATGGGCAATCACGACCCAACACAATGTGGAGATTGGAAGAGGTCATTTGTGAAAACATTTTATTTCTCACACAATATATGTTAGGACTTCTTGGCTTAGTGATATAACACAGACATGTCAAATATAGGCTAGGTGTAGCCTAAATCAGATAAAAATATAATTAGGGATATTTAACAAAATAAAAAATTCAATAAAATATAATATTAATATATTGTTTTCTAAGTCAATATTTGGCTACAGGAATTCTTACATATAGTTTAGTAGCCCCCATTTCTATTTAAAGTTGATACTACTGGTTTAAGAAAATACAAAGGGATCTCTTATTTTAAAATTTACAACTTTTATTACCATTTAAATTCAAAATCAAAGAGAGGATCCCATGTGTATTTGGACCATTTATATCCCTGATGACTAAAGGATTTTAAATTTCCATTATTATAACTTCTGTAGGAGTATACTAAGACATCCAGTTGTTGAGGCTATGGCAAAGTTCCCTCTCCTGTTTTGGATCTGCAGAAAGTGGGATTGGGAAGCCAGAAGATAACAGAAGAGAAAGTCTTGCCTTGCAGTCTACCAATATGTAGAGAAAGAAAAAATCATTCAAAAAGCATTCATTCATTTCTTACTATGTAGTAGGCATTATCTTGAAAGATGATATCAAAATTATGCACTTTCATTTAAATGAGAAAGAATAAAAAGTAGTTGAATATTAGAAAATTTAGAATATTTAGAATCTTAATATGGTTTTGGAAAGTGTTTTTATGGAATATGGCATCCTTCTTCTAGGAGTCCTTAATCTGGGGTCCATAAATTTGATTTAATTTTGATAATGGTATTTCAATATAATTAGTTTCCTTTTTAATCTTATATAGTTTATGCATTTTAAAATATTATTGTAAGATAGGATATATAAGCTCTACTGGATCACTAAAGGGGTTCAACTTTCTCTGTCTCTCTGTCTCTGTCTGCCTATCTGTCTCTCACACACAAAGTTAGGCATTCCTACTCTAACCTATATGAAACATAGATTATGAAAAAATAACAAGTACTCACCTTAAATATATATTATAGGAACTTTGTACATAGTTATCATAACCAACTCTAAACACATGAAAAGGTAAGTCTTATTTAAATAAAAAGTAATGCTTAAATTTTTTAAATCTTATTTAAATCATTATAAAATTATATCAGAAAATGCAATATTCATTTTTGTAACAAAAGTATTTTAGAAAGATCAGTTCAGAAAGTGGCAAAATAATCTATCTCTATTATTACCACAATCAGGAAGAATGGTAGCTGATTTGAAGGCAACATCTATTTCACAAAGTCCTAATGACTATCATTTTTTTCTTCCACTTTAAGACTCGCCATAAGCTTAAAAGAAGCCTTAAGCTTAAAAGAAAAAGAAAAAAGGAAAAACTGGAACCTCTGGACTGATGTTAGACTGACCCATAATACTCTAACAATTCAATGATATGTTTTCTGACAAAAACAAGAGGTTCAAGAAGCAGCCTCCTTGCAGCAGAGTACCAAAAGTCTAGGGACATTGATTCCCAGAGTGGTATTTTGGTATGCCTGAAATCTGTATTTTCTTGGGGAGGGAAGTCTTATACACAGAGTTGTACTTTAAGGTCCTGAAGGTCTATGACACAAAATGCAGTGGGTCTGCTCAGTGAGAACTGTATTGCAATTAATCCTTTTCAGCTCTCCATTATCTTTACCATTATCATGTAGTAGCTAACCACTGGCACCATCAGGCTTTCGAATAGAGAGGGAGTATCCTCTTTTGTCTCCAGTTTTGTTTTTTTTTCTCCAATATAGGCATCTTCCATAAGGAGTCACAATTTAAAGGGACTATTCTATAATCTTATGTTGATAGATAAGCCAATGGTTGTAATAGGCAAGCTAAAGAGAGCCTCAAAATTCTAGGAGATATTTGTTAGATTTTAGTGTAGAAGAATAATTCTCTTCAGGTGATAGCATTGTCACTGTTATTTGCCTGGCTTCTGCATGATTCTAAACTCATTTGCCAAATCAAGATTTAAAGACAAGAGAAGTAGCCAATGGCATCCTAGTCAGCCTAATCTAGTCTTTAAGATCAAGTCTTCTCATCATCTCTGATCAAGGGTGAGCTTCAATGTGGACATATTAGATAAGATTAACCGGTATTGGTTAGCTCCTCTGATGAAATAGGAGAACTTATGTTTTTAACTATGATGATCCCCAATAGGATATAGTTATTTCCTTCCATTTTCTCTTTTGGAAGTCACACTTTCATATTTCTATCAAGGAATTTCACCAACTGAAAGTATTTGGGACTGGAAGAAGGTGCTGCATATGGGAATCTTTGCAATGTGGACATTATCTTTTAGTTGAATGACTGCCTAGAAGAAAGAAGCAAACAATAAAGTTTTTAATAGGAAAAGTCCATGGAACCATGGGACAGCAATGGTGCTGAATCCCTGTTAGAGGTCATTCAGAGATTATGGGTCCCTAATAGTTTTGTATTCACCATAGATTATACTTATAATGTAATCTCTCTGATACTAAGTCATTGATGCAGTGATCCAGTGATGAGGAAAAAGTGAAGTCAAAAAGTACTTATCAAGCATTTAGCAAAAGAAGTCACTAAGCAGTGGGAAATATAATTTCCCTAAGCCTCCAAATTGAGGGTACTCTGCCTGTCTGGTTTATCTTGCCTCTAGTCCCAGGTCAATACTTCCTTTGGTAGAAAAAATGGGAGTGGGGGAAGGTTAGGGAGCGCTTAGACTCACCAGGAAAAAACTAATCTTAGACTTGGTATTCTAGAGTGCCATTATATGCAGATTTATCTGAACCTGAGTTCTGCTGCAGAGGCCCAAGTCATCTGACCAAATAGTACAAAGAGAAACTACTGAGGCAGAAAATGAAATCTTAGATATAGATATATAGAGGGAAAAGTTTCTCCATTATTTGCATTCAATGAATGGAAATGAATGAATTAAAAAATGCATTTGTTAAATGCTTCCTATTTACCAGTCACTGTATGAAGTTCTGAGCATTCAAATCAAGAGACTCCTTGGACTCAAGGAGCTTCCATTGTAAAAGGGAATGGCAAGATAATTAGGGGGGTGGTAGGCAAAGAATAATATTTTGACAGAGGTGGTGGGGGAATAGTGATTGGAGTCATCAAGCAAAGAACTGACATCTCCCAAAGGATTAATTTACCTGGGACTAGGGGCTAAAGAAATCTAGAAAAGTACAAGATCTCCAAAATTGGAACCAAGGCAGTTATATTTCCCTGAGCTTAATGAAGAAGTAGGGGCATACCATTCTGAAGGAAGATCTTCCCTAAGTAAGTTTTCATGGCTAAAGGGAAACCTCTTGGAGTAGGGGTCATACAGTAAGAAATCATTTTTGTCCCTAATAGAGCTATTAGCATGGTCTTATCAGGAGTAAAATTGTGTCCTGCAATACCTTCAGACTTCTCTTGAGATCCCATTGGAGAAGTTTAAACTTTGAGTCAAACAAGATTTAAGGAGAGAGCCCATCAATGTCTTCCTGGTGGTGAGAATAGAAACAGTGGGGCATCATTTAAAGAAGGAGGAAAAAGTTAAAGGATCCATGGAAGTTTGGGAGATGCACAGAAAAGAAGCATTATCAGAGTCCATGAAGTAAAATTTTGGAAAGAATATTGACTGTATAAGATGGGAGGAAGAATAACTATTAGCATAATTAAATTCTTCAGGAAAGGGGTAAGTGAAAGAAATGAAAAACAAAATAAAACAACAAAAAGCTCTAAACACAGGTACAACAAAACAGACTTCATGAGTCTTCATAATATGTCATGAAGCATTAGCTCAGAAGCAAGTAGTGGACCTGAACCAGACCAGTGGAACAAAAAGGAAGAGATATTTGTAAGCTCTATCTCCTTCTTCATCAGGCTCTGTGATATGGAAATCACTTTAAAAGACTGATATATATTAATTTAAGGTCTCCAAGGAATTCAGCTATGTAATTCCTAAATGAAAACTCAAGTCAGCAGTCAACCTTTTATGGAGTTTTTAATTACAAACAGGAGGAAGAAAGGTATTAGAGAGAGAGAGAGAGAGAGAGAGAGAGAGAGAGAGAGAGAGAGAGAGAGAGAGAGAGAGAGAGAAAGGGGAGAGAAGGGAATAGGGCTTAAATACCCCCTCTGCTTAGGCTGGGCCAAAGGCCCAAGCCCTTAGATAGCTGAGGCAAAGAAAAGAAATCAGTCCCTATCACTCATGTGACCAAAATGGAGAAACAGTCTCAGGGGCCTCCACCTCCAGCCTCCTTAAGAGCAAGCCCTCCTCTCAGACCTCTCCAGGAGCTCTCCCTCCAGGACCTCTCTCCTCTCAGACTTCTTCAGAGCAAAACCCCCTCTTTCTCCTCAGACCCCACTATCTTTAAGCAAACAATCTAAGTCCCCTCCCCTCAGTTCTCACATCTACCAATCACTGTTGATGTCTCCTCTGTGCCAATGGTGGCTCTATCTTAACCCAGGACCACCCAGAGGGCTGTCCCCTTTGCACATGTCTGTTGAAGGTCATATTCTCAAATAATTAAATCTTGATCTTTGCTGCAGCCCTTCCTAAATCCTGTTACTCTGAGTAGGGTCGAGATTGTAGTTTCCAAGATCTGGTTCTGTCATTCCAAGTATCTCTATTGTATCAATTCTAAAATCAATCATGACTCAAAGAACTTCCTGTTCTATGCTTAAGCATAGGTCAAAGCCCTTTCCATTGTTTAGCAAAAGGTTTCTGTCCTAAAGTAGTCTTAAGTAGGGAGGAGAAGGATCCTCCCATGCCAAGGAGTTTCACATTCCAATAGAGTTCTTATTATCAGTAGGAAATTTTTTCAAGTATGAAATTTCCCGATGGGGAAATTTCCAACATTCATAAGTCTAAGAAATTTTAAGGTTTACAGCTCACAAGTGAGACAAGATAGGTACCCCCTAAAATTTCTTCCTCTTTGGAAAATAAAAGGAAATGCTTTTTCTATGATGAGAACAGCAACTTTTTCCTCTATTGTGTGATATCGAAATCACTTTAAAAGACTGATATGTATTGATTTAAAGTCGCCAAGGAATTCAGCTATGTAATTCCTAAATGAAAACTCGTCATCTGCCAACCTTTTTTATGGTGTTTTAATTACAAACAGGAGGAAGAAAGTATTAGAGGGAGAGAGAGGGAAAGGGGAGAGAAGAAATAGGGCTTAAAGAACCATTCTGCTTAGGCTGAGCCAAAGTGGGCCCAAGGCCCTGGATAGCCAAGGCAAAGAGAGAGAGCAGTCCCTATCACTCACGTAACCAAAATGGAGAAAACAGTCTGTGGGCTCCTCCAACTCCAAGCACCAGGCTCCAACCACCTCTCTCCCTCCTCACAGGAAGTCACGAGAACTCCTGAGCTGTCCTCTACCTCACTTCCTGTGTCTCACATGTGCCAATAGTGGCTCTAGCTTGACCTAGGATGGCCCAGAGGTCTGTCCTTTTTGCACATGTCTGTTGAAGGTCATATTCTCAAATAATTAAATCTTGAGTTTTGCTGCAGCCCTTCCTAATCTTGTTACCCTGAGTAGGGTGGAAATTGTAGTTTCCAAGACCTGATTCTGTTATTCCAAATATCTCTTTTGTTATTGATCAGGAAATAGCTAAATCCCATCTTCTAAAGAATGGTCTGAATAGGGTTGAGTAGTTTTGAAATTCACAATGGGAAAGGACAAGGAACAAGATAGTGGGAAAGGACCTTTTGGTACAAAGGTATTTATAGCAGCTCTTTGTAGAGTGGCAAAGAATTGGAAACTGAAGGAATGTCCATCCATCTGGGAATAATGAACAAATTGTGATATACGATTGTAATGGACTACTTTTGTGCCATAAGAAATGATGACTAGAATGATCACACAAAAAATGAAGTATTACAAAGTGAAGTGAGCAGAACCAGGTGAGCGTTGTACACAAAAATACCAAGTACAGTGATCAATTGTGAATGATTTAACTTTTATCAGCAATACTAGGATCTAAGACAATTCCAAGGAACTCTGATGAAAAAGGTTACTCACCACCAAAGAAGGATATGATGGAGTCTGAATGCATATTGAAACCATTCTTCCCTTTATTTTCTTCATTGGCCTTTTTCTTGTATAAATGACATGTCTTCTTTCACAATATGATAAACATGGAAATAAGTATTGCATAATAGAACATGTAAACTTATAGTCTCTGCCATCTCAGAAAGAGGGAAGGAAAAGGAAGAGGGAGAGAATGTAGATTGTAAAATGGCAAGAAAAAAATTATAAAAACCTGTTTCTACATGTGAACTGGAAAGGAAAATTATTATAATAATTTTAAAAAGCACAAGGAACAGTTATTAACAATGACCCTAAAGACACAAGCTTTTCTACTTTACTAAGACTACTTCTAGGGCTAGTGTATTTAACTTTGGGTCTTTTAAATGATTATTATTTTTTTAAATCCTCAACATCTGACTTAGAATCAGTACTGTGTGTTGATTTCAAGGCAGAAGAGTGATAAGAGCTAGGAAATGGGAGTTAAGTGACTTTCCCAGGGTCTCACAGTTAGGCAATGTCTGAGGTCAGTAAACTTATTTTTAAAATATAGTTTTGAAACTATATTTCAATATACTATTCAGTATACTCTTAAGCATTTTATTTTTCACGTTTGAAAACATTATTCTGAGAAGGGATCCAGGTTCATGATACAAAAGCAATTTAAGAAGTACTGTCTCAGGAAAGTTGAATCTCCAAATTTGTGTTAGGGTGATCCATTACATTATGGTGGCCAAACTGAGTCCCTTAGAAGAAGAAAAAGCAAGAAAGCTAGGTGAGACTTCCCCATGACAGAGCAATAATGTTCTAGGAATTCTGGTTACTTGTACTGCTTTATGTCTGTTAAGGTTTGGTTCTTGGGAACATCTTCTTTATTGGGCTATCCTATAAACTATTTGAGGACATAAGCATGAACCAAATTGAAAGACTAGTTGCTAAGATTTTGTGTGGCCAAGAACTGTTGTTCTCTTGACTGAACCTTCTTCATCCTTCCCAGCTCTCTGTGTCTAGTCCACATCTTGGGATACATTATGTGTAATGAAACCTTGGAAGATATTAATCTCAAAAGCCTGGCACTTCTCAGTCTCATTGCCATTATAGGATATGTCTTGTTTTCCAGTACCACTACTTGTACAACTTCGTCTTCTGGGAAATGTTGCAGTGCATCTTGAGTTTACAAGAATCATTTAATAGGGCCTGAGTATAGGTGGCAGAACTACAGCATTATTGCAGAAGAGAATTCTTCTGGCTTCTATTGATTTGCTGTCACCAAAAAAATACTCTTGTGTCATCACTGGATTTGGTACTTTATGGGAGGGGGAGGTGAGTTTAGAATTTTCTTATTAGTACAAAAAATAGAAAATACATAGAAATATGAGATCTTTTCCTCAATCCACCTACTTGCCAAATTAAAGTGATTCTCTGTGAAACCAGTATCAGGAAAATCAATCCCATACGAGTATCTTTTCTCAAGTTTTCTTCATCTTCCTTGATTCCTTTTAAGCACAATTTATGCACCATTGTCTGGAATTCTCTGCTCTCTAACTCAGGCCCCATAAAAGATGGAAACTGATGGTAAACACTAGAAATGGCAGCTGAGAAAAATTAGGAAGGGAATAAAGGAAACTGCCCAAAATCCATGATTTGGCCCCTAGAACTGTATTTGTAGAAATGACCACTTTAAAGATTTCTAGGTGTACAGATGCAGAACTGGAATGACCTACAGGTGATTCAAAGAATTTGTTTTACAAATGATTTCCCTTACAAACTTTATAAGCTTTAAGAGTGATTAAATGACTTGCACAAGGTCACACAAGTATTAAACATGAGAGTCTTTGAATTCAGGTCTAGTAATTCCAGTTTTAGAACCCTTTCCATCATACTGTGTTATCCTACTGCCTGAATGCTAAAATACTGTTGGTTAACCAAGTTATTTCCCCCAACATATTTGTCTGCCATTTTTAAACATCAGGTAATGACCTCCTAGAGGTCTAATCTAAAGGAAAGAGAGCTCTAATCTAAAGGAAAACAAGCTCTGCTACAGGGGAAATTATTTATATTCCAGAATGGACTTTTCTTTTGAACTGTATCACTAACACTTCTCTATGAATACAAAATGGGACAGCAGAGTTTCATATCATACTGATGAAATGAATAAATTCAGAGGGGACCGCCATTGGTGCTAAGGGTCTACCAGAGAGGGGAAACTCACATTTTTTTTTTTGAAGAGTCATCAGATAAGAACAAAAGACAATATAGGCTGGCAAAAAAGAGAACCTGATTTCATGTTTGCCTCAGGCAAACCAAATGTTCATTGCTGATTTACTGTTGATTCGCTAGAGCAAAGGAATTTAAAAGCAGAAAAAATCTTTGTTCTTCTTTTTTCTCCTAGTTTGGCCCCTTGGTACTCTAGAATAATAGAATCTGTTTTGAGAGCTTAGATGGGTAAAATTTAGAAACTTTAAAGCAATTTAACATTGTGGACATGACACATTACAACTCAAATCATTGCTGTTCCAAGTGTTGTTAGAATTACTATTACATTATAATCAGACTGCAACAGGAAGTGTGAGTTTTAATTAACTCTTTCCATCTTTGCAATCCTTGTGGAAATGAATTGGGAGTGATAAAAAATCCTGGGAAATTAAGTGAGAAAAGGAACTACTTATAAATCACTCTCTGATGTCTGCATACCATTGTTTTAGAGATGGTGCACATCCCAGAGGGATTCCTTATGGTACTGCAGTGATGACTAAAAGTGACCTATATAGATTGAGTCCTATGAGAAAATTGGAATTTGGTAGCAGTAGGGGTTCCTAGAGAGTCTAGAGTTTTATTTCTCTCATGAGGCCCATTGAACCTGATGAATAGAGTCTATGGCCAACCAACACTTTGGAGTAGCAGATCACCCATGGAGACAACAGAAATCTCAGAATTATTTGTAAGTTTATAAAATATCTAGCTCATAATAATAGGGGAATTTACTTTTGAGGTCTGATCCTCTTAAATAAAAAGTTCTATAGCAGCCAGGGAAATAGCTAATAAGTATAGTTCCACATTCCTAGAGCTACTAAAAAATAGATTTAAAAAACTTTGAAAAGAAACTAAACTTATTCTTTATTTTCATTTTCTGTCTTGGTGTTTATGTGTATATGTAAGAGAGAGAGTGCAAGTGTGTATGTTTGTATTTCAGAATATTTCTGGGATAGAATTGGCATTTTTATTAGCATCAAAAAAAGATGAACATTTCTAACCAGCCTGTATTCTACTCCCTTCTTTGAGGTTACCAGAGACAGGGAGATCCTGACTGATGTTACAGAAAACTTCACCCTAATACATGATTAAAATAGTGACTATTCATGAAATATAATCATCTTTGCTATAGCTCTGATGTTCCCTATGTTACTTTTATTTCACATCTTTATATATGAGATCCACTATGAAATTTTTTAAAAAGTATTACCAAAAAAAAAAAGAATATTTCTGGGATATTATGAATAGGATCTGAATACATACTTTAAATGCTTAATCCAGTGACTGGGTTTGTAGGAACAGGAAAATAGGCTGGATTTGGAGTTAGAATATCTGTGTTCAATCTTGTCTCCACATTCAGTCAATATATCAAAATGAATAATTCTTTTAACATTTCTAAGACTAAATTTCCTCCTCTATAAAAATAAGTATAATGTTTCCACTTACCTTAGGGGATTGTTGTTCTTTATACTTTGAGGAAATAACATATTATGCTATTGGGAATTCATGTAATTTACAGAATCTTTTGTCATCTCTATGTTGATGATGCTCAAATTGCCTTATCTTAATCTCTCTATTGGCCTCCATGCTTGCATCACAAATTGCTTCATGGACATTTTAAACAAAATGTCCCTAGACATCTTAAATTCAATATGTCTGAAACATAAACAATTATCTTTCTCCCTGAGCATTCTCTCTTTCTTATTCTCCCACTGATCCAAGGATGTAACCACAGTATCATTATTGACTCCTCACTCTATCTCAACCCTTCTATCCAATATGTTGCCAAGATCTGTCAATTTTATCTTTGTATCATTTCTTGTATATACTTTTCTCCTCTGACATGATCCTCATCACTTCATCACTGGTCCATCAAAATAGGCTGCTAGTTAGTCTGCTTGCTAGAAGTCTCTCTCCATTTCATTCAATATTGTACTCAGCTATTAAAGTGATCTTCTTAAAGGGCATGTCAGATTACATCACCTCTTTCTACTAAATAATTACAGTGGCTCTCTATCATCTTAAGGAACAAATATAAAACCCTTTGTTTGGTGTTCAAGTCTTCAAACCTGCACTCCCAATCTTTCCAGCCTAATTACATCTTCCACCTCATTCCCTAATGTACTCTTTGATCAAGTGATATTAGCCTCCTTTTAACAAAATGTTTGATCTTTTGTCTCTAGATATTTTCATTGGATGTCCTTTATGCATAGAATGTGCATTTTCCTCATTTTTGTCTCTTGACTTCACTGGCTTCTTTCAAGTTCCAACTAAAAGCCTCTTCAGATTCTTAATTCTAGCATGTTCTCTCTATTGGTTATTTTCAATTTATACTGTATATAGATTGTTTGTACATAGTTATTTGCATGTTATCTCCTCTATTATCTTGTGAACAAAGATTGTTCTTTTTCTCTCTTTTTACTCCCCCCCCCCCCATGCCTGGCAAAACATACTTGCTTAATAAATGTTTATTAACTGACAGGCCTCTTTAATGGCTCTTTATGCTTCACATTCAAGAATGTTTAAATCCTAAATTTTATGCATATATACACATAGTTTCACAGTATATATGCATATGCATTATATATACATGTATTTTTATTTGTGTGTATATGTGTCTATATAAATATCCTTCATAGTGATCTCTTCTTAAATCTAATCTCTCTCTATTTTCCTCCATTTTCAAACAAAAAAGATGTGTAATCTTTACTTGTGTCTTTTGATTCCATAGTATGTGCTCAGTCTTCAGCCTATACAAGCTGACATACCCTTCACTGCAGTGAAACTGACTTTTCTGATATACTAATTTGTTCATTTTTGTTAAAAACCAACAGTCATTTCTTCATCAGTTCAATATTATTTTATTTTACTTTGCTCTAGCATTTGATGCTTTTTACTATTTGGAAGGATAGATTTCTTCCCTTGCATTCTATGACATTCTCCTAGATCTCCTTTGACTATTCTATGTATTCCTTTTCTTTCTTATTCTCTGGTTCCTTTTACACTAAAGCTCACACCCTGACATCCCTACTTTCCAGTTGTAATGTATGGTTTGTTTTCTCTTAATACTGTTCAAGCTCTACAAACCAACATTTTGGGGTTATTTTGGTTGTTTCTCCTCCTCCTCTTTCTTTCTTTCTTTCTTTCTTTCTTTCTTTCTTTCTTTCTTTCTTTCTTTCTTTCTTTCTTTCTTTCTTTCTTTCTTTCTTTCTTTCTTTCTTTCTTTCTTTCTTTCTTTCTTTCTTTCTTTCTTTCTTTCTTTCTTTCTTTCTTTCTTTCTTTCTTTCTTTCTTTCTTCCTCTAGTCAGTTGTACCAGAGTCACAAAGACATCTGAATAACCGGGGCTCTTCATTTACCCTTAGACTTTATATATAATCAGTTACCAAGCCTTTTCCTTTCTTTTTTTATTTGAACCCTTACCTTCTGTCTTGGAATCAGTACTATGTACTGGCTCCAAGGCAGAAGAGTGGTAAGGGCTAGGCAATGGGGGTCAAGTGACTTGCCCATGGTCACACAGCTAGGAAGAGTCTGAGGCCAGATTTGAACCTAGGACCTCCCGTCTCTAGGTCTGACTCTCTATCCACTGAGCTAACCAGCTGCCCCCTACCAAGCCTTTTTTAATTCTACCCTGAAATATCTCTTTAATTTTCCCATTATTTCCAATCCCTCTATCCAAAGTTTAATTTTGGCATGAGATATATCTTACCTGAATGAGAGCAATCTCTCTTCTAATCTCTCTTCTCTCAAGTCTTCATCCTTTTTCCAGAATACTTTTCCCACTTTCAATGTCTTACCATGTTCTTTCCCTGATTCAAAACTTTAACTTTTACTCTTTACTTATAGAATAAAGTATTTTAACGAACAGGTCCTAATGCTGTTCTATCCTTTCCTGCCACCCTACTAGTGGTTAGGAAATTTGCCATTCTTATGCTCTTAAATGCTGTTATATATTCAATATGTATTCCTTCCATAATTATGCTTAATGAAATAGTTTTTGTTGAATATGAACAATAAGCATATTTTGTATAATATGAACTATATTTATTAAATATTAATTTTAAAGGGTAGGAACTGGAGAGAAGATGCTGATTTGGGGGAGTTATTACAACATATTGAGAAATAATGCAGATGATGACAGGATGAATGGAAGAAGGTATTACAAATGAAGATTTCTCTTTGCTCTAGGAAATAATAAAAACTCAGTGTAAAGTAGATAAGCTCCTCTCTAGTCAGAACCTGGACTGGCTAATGTTGTCCCAGGAGGGCCCAAAAGGACACTAATAAAAGCTTATCCGTTAATGACCTGAGGTCAATGAAACATACCTTCTTGCTGATGACTCACAATAGTGAACTGGAAAACAATAAAACTCCTCCTAGACAGCAAATGAGGTGAAATATAGTTGCCCTTGAAAGAAATCTGGGATCCCATAACAGAACCAAGTCCATCATTACTGAACATTAGTCATGCACTGACAACAGAGAGCAGGCACTTGGAATGTAGAATGAGATTTAATCCTTTCCATAGTATTCAGGTGTAAATTTTTGAGATGGGACATAATAGCAGCGGATAAATAGAGGACTTGTAATACATGCAGTATTGGCTAAATCCTGAGCACAAGCTACCTTCAGAGTAATGAATTTGTATTATTCCCTTAAACAAACAAACAAACAAAAAGACTACTTAAATATGTTGCCGAAAGTGAATGATGAAAGTATGACAATAAATATTGAAAGAAGAGCCAAAACATGAACATTTCTGAAAATGAAAATAAAATTGGCCAAATATAAATGAGCACATGGCCAAGAAAAAAATATGAGTAAAAGAGGACTTTAAAAAGTAAGAAAATGGGAGTATTCAGATGAAGAACTTCAGAATATATAAAAACCACACATTCCTAACCATTTGATAGGGCATGTAAATTTAGGCTATGTCTATGTGGCCAAAATGAAATGGAGATTTGATAAAGTTAACACATCATTAAACCATTTGGTTTTATTAGTGTGCTTTAATCTTCCTCTCAGAAAGTTGCCATACAAACTTACACAAGGGAACTTTCCAGAAAATTTGCCCGAATTCACTCATTTCCAAGATAATGACTTGGAGTAGATTTTGCTGGCACTTGATCTCTGAAATCCTTTCTAGTACCAACATTGTACTGTTTATATGAGGAAGATACACACATATATTCCAATATAGGCTATTAAAAAATAATAACAACAACAACGACAACAACTAGGCTTTGGGGATTGAAATAATGAGAATAGACCTGCTTGTAAGAAATCATGAAGTAATGTAAGAAATGAAGTAGATGGTTGCCAGTTTTGACCAATTAGAGTAACAAAAAGAACACTTAAATGTATTTAATTTACTCAGTAAGAATGCCTAGAATACTCCAAAACTTGACTGAGAGTAAAGTTGATTAGAACAGCTGAAGGCATGGATAAATATATGCTGACTGCTATATGAGATATGTTTATGCATTTTTAAAGATTTTTCTTTACCCTTAATACAAATATACATACATACATACATGCATACATACATACATATGCACACAAACACAAACTCGTCTTGATAATTAATTAAGAATTTGTGTGAAGTGAGCTTTCCTAGATGAAAATGGTGTCTTAAACAAAGAAATGTCCATTTTCCAAATACGATTGCTATCACTTGATAACTTTAAATCTCTACTGAGAATTGCCTGTGTAGACATAATAAAAATATAGACATAGCTGTCGATTGAAGGGCAGTAAGGCTAGAATGTTACCATTAAAAATTCTGCCTTTTGTTGATTCTTTGAAGAAAGAAAATCATTAGTTGAAGACTAGTGATCTTCATTCCATATTGTTTTTCTGGTCTTGCTCTGTGTATATTTCCTTCATCCTATTATTCACTTGTGCACATATTATCCATTGCTCCTGATCTCACTCCATGGTCTCTTAAATTAAGCTCATAGATTACTGATTTTAATCCCTGCACTTTTTACAAGCTGCTTTGTTGATCTCGAGGAAGGTCACTGAATTTGAAGCACAATCCTTCTTATAGTTAGACTGACATAAAATGCAGGCCATAATACAATGAAAGACTCCTGCACTGTTAAAAAAACAAAAAACAAACAAACAAAAAAAACACCTCACTACTGCTATTCTGTCACTAAGTTTTCAGTTGACAATTCCTCTCCACCTATTGAAACAACTCAACTAGATCCAAGAGTCAGAGATCATGATCAATGAGCTTAACTTTTAAATTTCATCTTTTTTGATTTACTTAGTACTTTAAAAAAAGTTAAACTCTAGTAGAGACTTCCAAATCCAGTCTTAGGAGTGGACTGATTGATCCCACAGAAGATACATTATCCCACATGAGCATGTACCTTTTCTGAAAGTTAACTGTGATAAAGAAAAATTAAACTGCATCTGATGAAAACATATACACATATTCAACATAACACATGCAAGACTCTATACTAAGCTTTGGGAATACAAAAACAAAAATCATCTCTACCCTCTTCCCCACTTCCCCACACCATGGATCTTATATTCTACTGAGGGTGGGAGGTCATTTATTTTTTTCAATTAAGTTTATTCATTTAATTAATTAATTAAGAAGATTTTTCTATGGTTACATGATTCATATTCTTTCTCTCCCCTCCTCCCACCAGTCCTCCAATAGACAAAGAGCAATTCTACTGGTTTTACATGGGTCATTGATCAAGACCTATTTCCATAGTATTAATATTTGTACTAGAGTGATCATTTAGCGTCTACATCCCCATTGAACCAGATGATCAAACAAATGTTTTTCTTCTGTGTTTCTACTCCCACAGTTCTTTCTGTGGATGTAGATAGTGTTCTTTCTCATAAGACTATCAAAATTGTCCTGGATCATTGCATTGCCACTAGTAAAGAAGTCCATTATATTCAATTGTGCCACAGTGTATCAGTCTCTGCATATAAGGTTCTCCTGGTTCTGTTCCTTTCACTTTGCATCAATTCCTGGAGGTCATTCCAGTTCACATGGAATTCTTCCAGTCCATTATTTCTTTTAGCATAATAATATTCCATCACCAACAGATACCACAATTTGTTCAGCCATTCACCAATCAAAGGGCATCCCCTCATTTTATAAATTTTTGCCACCACAAAGAGCTGACCATAAATATTTTTGTACAAGTCTTTTTCCTAATTATCTCTTTGGGGCATAAAACCAGCAGTATCCAGTATGGCTGGATCAAAGAGCAGGCAGTCTCTTAGTGCCCTTTGGGCATAGTTCTAAATTGCCTTCCAAAATGGTTGGATCAATTCACAACTCCACCAGCAATGCATTAGTATCCCAATTTTGCCACATCCCCTCCAACATTTAGTACTTTCCTTTGCTATCATGTTAGCTACTAGGTGTGAGGTGGTACCTCAGAGCTTTTTTGATTTGCATTTCTCTAATTATAAGGGATTCAGAACACTTTTTCATGTGCTTAATGATAGTTTTATTTCTTTATCTGAAAATTGCCTATTCATGTCCTTTGCCCATTTATTATTTGGGGAATGACTTGATTTTTTGTATAATTGATTTAATTCATTATTAATTTGAATAATTAGAACCTTGTAAAAAGGTTTTATTATAAAGATTTTTTTCCCAGTTTATTGCTTCCCTTCTAATCTTGGATGCATCAGTTTTGTTTGTACAAAAACTTCTTAATTTGATGTAATCAGGAAAAGCCTCCATTATGAAGTGGTCTAGGAGATAAAATATAAAGGCAGCTGAATTTAAAAACAATTAGGTGGCAGGGCATGAAGAAGTAAGATCTGAATTCAAATCCAACCTCATATACTTACTAACTGTGTGATCCTTGGCAAGGTCACTTGACTTGTTTGCTTCCATTTTCTCAACCGTAAGATGAATATCAATAACAGCCCCTACCTAATAGAATTGTTGTGAATATTAAATGAGATAATATTTTAAAAGCTTTTAGCATAAGGCTTGACACATTGTAGAAGGAATTATAAATGCTTATTTGCTTCCCTACCTTTTCCTTCTTCTACCTCCATTCCACAATGTTTCCAAGTGGAAATAAGGAACAAATACATTTTAGGCATGATACAAAGTTTGTGCCGAAGTGAAATCTAGGCAGAAGATGGGACATGAAAAAAAAGGCATGTAGGGGAGTTTGGTTGGAACATATGAAGGGATGAGTTATGTTAAATAAACCTCTATTGGCAGACTAGAGTAAGCTTGTTAAATGCCCAACAGAGGAATTTACACTAGGGGAGTGACATGGTCAGACTTGTGCTTTCAGAAATTTACCTTGGAAGTTGTGTGTAGGATGCAGCAGGAAAAAATGCTAGGAACTAAAACTCCAATTAGATGACTGCTGCATTAGTGCAAGAAAGAGAAAAAAAAAAATTCAAGGCCTTTTTTTAATTGAAGCCAAGTAATTCAAGAGCCTAGAACAACATCATCATTTATCTATCTGAGAATCTGTAGCACTCAGTCATTTTGCTGTACCATATTAAGAACTAACGTTGAGTCTTTCAGATTAATACTACTTTAAGTCAAATTTATGAAAATAAGACTCATTCCCCACTGATAAATATTCAAAGGATATGAACATGCAATTTTCAGAAGAAATCAAAGTCATCAATAGTCATATGAAAAATATTTCATGTCACTAATTATTATCTAAATGGATATTAAAAAAAACTTTGAGGTACCACCTCACAACTATTGGTTTGGCAAACAGGACAGAAAAGAAAAATAACAAAATACCAAAGGGAATATGGAAAAATAAAGGTACTAACAAACACGCTGTTGGTGGAGTTATAAACTGCTCCAACCATTCTGAAGAACAATTGAGCTATAAAACTGTGCATATACTTTGACCAATGGTACTACTACTAGATTTATATCCTACATCAGATTAAAGAAAAAAAGGAAAAGGACCTATTTGTACAAAACTATTTATACCAATTCTTTCTGTGGTGGCAAATATTGTAAACTGAAGGGATGCTCATGAACTAGAGATGGAATGAACCAGTTGTGGTATATGATTGAGATCGAATACTCTTTGCTATATATAAGAAATTATGAAGGAAGTGGTTTCAGACAAACCTGGGCAGACTTATATGAGTTGATGCAAAAGGAAGAGCAGAAGGAGGAAAATACTGTACTCAATAACAGCAGTATTATGATGATGATCAACTATGAAAGACCTATATACTTTGATCAATACACTGATCCACAACCATTCCAGAAGACTGAGGAAAAATATTATCCATCATAAGAAAGAACTTATGAACTCCGAGTGCAAACTGAAGTAATTATTTTTTCATATTTTTCTTTTTTATAATATGTCTAATATGGAAACATATTGTACATGATTTCACATGTATAATAGATATCATTTTGCTTGAGTTCTCAGTCATCATGGTAGGGGCTAAAGAGATATAGGGAATTTGAAACCCAAAATAAAAAAAAATGAATTATAAAAACATATTAACTCCCCTTTTCTAACATCTTCATTGATTTCTTATTGCCTTGGAATTGAACTACAAAACAATGAGCATGGTAATTAAAGCCCACCACAATCCAGCTTCCACCTACTTTCCAGGCTTATGTTACATTACTCAGCTTAATTTGGTAAGTAAAGCAGCCAAATTGCCTTACTTACTCTTCCCAGAACTTGATAATCCATTTCCCTTTCCTCTATTTTGTACAGACTATCTCTTAGCCCTAAAATGCAGTCTTTTCTTAACTGTTTTTAAGAAACCTTAGCTTCATTAAAGGCTCAGCTCAGGCACTATAAAAACCTTACTTGATTCTCAAGTTGTCAGCACTCTCTCCATTTTCCAATTGTTTCTTTCTTACTTATCTATGTTATGAGGAACTGGTCAAAGAGCCTAGTCTCTGTGAGCCTGAAGCATCACCTGATACAATCCTCATATAGGCTTCTATTACTAGTCAACTAACATAAAATCTTATCTATAGGAAACCTTACCAATCTCTCTTAATTCTAATGTCTTCCTAATGCTGATTATTTCCTATTTTCCTATATATACCTTGCTTGTACATCACTGTTTAAATGTGGTCTCTCCCATTAGATTTAGAGCTTTTTGAGGGCAGGGACTGCTTTTTGACTTTCTATGTATCCCCAGAACTTAACATGTATCTGGCACATAGTAGGCATGTAATTAATACTTACTGAATAACTTTTCTGTTTGCTAAAAAAAGACTCTTTTTGATTTGCATTAGCACTCTATTCAGGATATTAGTTACTGGTGGCTGATGTTAGTTAAAATACACGAGAATGAGTACAGGAGAACATAGATATGAAAGTATCTGAACCAGCCTCTATGGTTGATGAGATTTCATGTGGCCAGTTTATCCTGGGGGAGGCATAGAGTTCCATGAATTTGAACCAAGCAGAGCTCCTTATGAAAAAATAGAGTAGCAGATCTCAGTAATAGTAGCAAAGTTAGAAATACTGGAGATTTGGGGGGAAATATGATAATTTCAGTTTTGTATATGAGTTGGAATTAACTATGACAAATCCTCTTAAAGATGTTCAATAGGAGATGCAGTACTACAGGTCAAGAGAGAAGTTGTGGCCAGATAAATTAGTCTGAGAATCATCTGGGTAAAGATAATAATTGAATCAATGGGAGCTGATTTGATCACTAATAAAATGCTATAGGAGAAGAGGGCCCAGGACACTGTCTTGTAGAATATCCAGTTACTAGACAAGAGGAAAAGACATTAAATTTAACAATTAAGAAACCCTGGGTAACTTCTTGGTATTTTTTTCAAGTGAAATATGATGGGAAATTCTCCCTAGAGAGGAAAGGCCAAAGGAGATTTGAGGAAGGATGAAAAAGGTTTGGAAAAGCTGCTGTCCTAAGTGAGTTAGTTAGTCAGTCAAAATTAAATGGAGAAAATAAGCTTTTATTAAGCACTCTTTTATTAGGCACTATCCTGTGTTTATAAAGAAAATTAAATAAGAGACTTGCTCTCAATCTAATGGGGAAGGGGCGGGAGGGGGGGGGGCAGAGGGACAACATTCAAATAACTCCAAAAAGGAGTATCTTATTAGTGAGTCAGAGAGGTATAAAAGTAAAAAAAAGGATCACCTTGCCACAATGAGGGTCCATTTCAAATTATGTAAACTAAGTTTTTATTGGACTTACTTGGCACAGTTTCATGATATTTTTCCCTAGTATTTTTGTTTGTTTGTTTGTTTGTTTTTTAGTAGCAATTGAAAAGAAGTAAAGATAATGAATGTTGAGAATAATTCAAAGTGGAAGCTTGGCAGGGCAAAAAGACATTTGAAAGTAGAACTAAAAGCATTGAATTTGGTCTCCTAATGGTCAAGATGGGGAAAGAAGAACAATGTAACTGGTAGAGGTCAGTTGTGGATATAGTGGAAGTTGTGGTGAGGATAGACAGAATGAGGGATTGTAAGGTAGATGAAGAGGTAGAATAATAACAAAGAGAAAAGAGAAAAAAGAAAATTCAGAGTCTATGCCCAAATAAGTGGAACAATTATGGGTAATAACTAGGTTTAGGATATGGCCATCTCTGTGTGTAGCTGACTAGATTAGAGGAATAGGTGATGGGAAATAAATAAACTGTAGAACTGTCATCAGGTTAAGTGTCTGAGGGAATATTAAAATATATATTGATGTTCCCTAGTGTGAGGGTAGGAATTGGGGGAGACAGAAGTACTGTGAGCAAAGCGTTTAACTCATTGAAGAAGAAAGGAAAATGTCTTGAGGACTGGTAGATCTAAAAGCTGGATGGTGTAATAAATATGGATTGAGGGAATCTCAAAGGAAAAGAGGCTAGTGAGTGATTGTGATAAGATTTGCCAGAGCTCAGGCTTCACTGGCAAAGCCTTCGGACAGCTATGGTTTCTTCCATAATATAATGAGATATGAGAGGAAGACTTTACTGGACATCAAATATAGGAGATAGGGAGAAAATGGTAATAGTATCAGCATTATAATTTTACTTTTTAAATTTCGTATAGCACATGCTTAACATATTAAAAATTTTATCACATGAAAACAGTATTAGAGTGGGTAAAGTACTGAAACAAAGAATTAAGGCATGATTATAATAATTGGAATTCTTTATTTAAATGTAACTGTGATTTTTTTCCTCTATATAATTAGTGTAGAAAGATGTTAGACCTCAATTACCAACAAAGCTATTCAGTTCTGGGGCAAGGAATTGTTTTATTCAATAGCATTGCTAAGTAGACCAAATCATTAATATTCTTTTCTCTTAGCTCCTGGCTGAAATCAATTTCTTATTGCTCCCAGCCATAGCTGTAAATATTATCTTGTAGCTAAGTAGTTTCTTTGTATTTACATGCTGTAATACTTTAAGTTTATAACATTTGAATTTTTGCAGCAACAAAGATGCCAACTTTTATAGCCCAGTACCTAACTGTACCATAATAAACTGTAAATATTCAAAGTTTTTAAAAATGGGAATTAAGCAATATGAATCCTCCAGACTTTGATAGGAATTAAAAGCTAAACCTATATATTCTTTTTGTAATATCAGTGCTGAAATCTGAGTAATTATGGTACAACAACAAAAAAAAAGTTGTTTGGAAACTAAAACTTTAGTCAGTTTCCAGACCCTTAAATGCAGAAAAAAACAAAAGATTTAAAGCTTGGTAGGGATCATTATTTTTAGCTATTCTTTCCAAACCTTGAGAGAATATTGCTAAATTATAAAATACACATCCATAACTTTCTTCAGTAAAAGTTGTTGTTGATGCTTTCTCCCTCTAGATATTAATAAGCTTTAGCCTTTTTCCAGAATTTGAGTGGAGGTAAGGGAGCCAAAAAATCTCTTGATTTTTTTTTAGAGGGGAGGGTAACTCTTAAGGATCTAGAGAACAATGTGCAAAGCATTAACTACTATGGCAAGTAAGATGCCAACACTCAAACTGCTTTTATTAGCAGGCAGTTCCTCATAGAAGCAGAATAGCTGTAGGCATGAAATTATGGAAATGTGAAGGAGGTAGGTGACACGACAGTGACTGGACCCCATGTCACTGAAGTTCAGCCTTGTACCATTTTCAGTACTCATATTAAAGGTGAGAATTGTGAAGTCATGGAGATGTCCATCTTTTCACTTTCCTCTTCCCTTCCCCACCTGACTTCATTTACTACTCTTTTTCTCTTTCTAGTTCTCTCTCACACTTGTATTCACTTGTCCATGAACACAGAGAGAGCCAATATCTATACTTTTAATTTGGGGGTAATGACAGTCATATGATTTGGGAATATAAGGGACACCAATAGAATTCCTTGGTTCCTTTTATGAGGGAACTTTTGTAGTAAGTTGGAATTTTTAGCACCTGAGACCCATCTCATATTCTTTTGCCCCCATGAAAGAGAGTTATGATATGTTCAAGATATTATTAGGTTAGCATTCACTTAAAACACCCTCCCCATCTACCCCCATCCCCCCCCCAAAAAAAAACATGGTTCCTGGTGTGTTTACTAGGTAGTCAGATTCCTCATAACCTTGGAACATATTCTTCCACAGATAGACTTTAGGGAGAATAAACATAACTAGGGAACATGTGTAGGATAATACTTGTAGAGAAAATATATGACCTGAGTACAGGTACACAAGGGCTAATTATTTATTAGAAGCTGAAAAGCCTCTTATGTCTTCTAATAATAAGATGATGCTTTTCTGTGATGAAAAATGACACTTTTGGACTTCTGGTGTCTGTGGAAAATTATGTGCCTTCTAAGAATTGACCTGTTAGTCATTTCTGGCCAATTCCTCTATATTTCTAGCCTTTTGGTTTATCATTTTAGGATTAACTACTGACCATTTCAGTTCCCATTTCGTAGGGACTGGGAAGCCTCTCCATGATGAAATTAGACTGACAGATCTTTAGTTATAATTAAAGTCTATAAACTACAACATCTAGTTAAAGAGCCTGCCAAGCAAAAGCCAGGAGAGTTCATTCAGGCTAAAGTGGAGTCTTTTTATTGCCTTTGTAAGAAAGAAACTTAATTAAGCTGCCTCTCATTTGTATTAGCTTAAGACTCCTGTTATTTTGATACCTTATTACTATGGGATTTGTAGTAAGAAGATAGTCCCAGATGAGAGTCTGTGTATGCAACCAGAATAAGAATGTAGTCTCAGAGTAAAATTGAGTTATATTTCAAATATATATATATATATATATATATACATATATATATAGTTATAATAATTTAAGTGTTTGTTATATTAATCATAGGTAAGTTATTATATCAAAACATGAGTATGTGAACCCATTTCATAATTTACTTATATCAAACCAATTCATGAAGGAAGTTACAGGAACCAAGATGTTGGAAACCAGGTCTCAGGGACCAAGTTTCAGAGACCAAATCTGAGAGATCTCTTGTGGAGTTGGGGATTTCTCATAAATGAGGGTTGGGATGTACTGTATCAAAAATGACTTGTAAAGAAGCCCAGATCAAAAAGATCAGACTTGTGCATGACCTACTATTTCAGGTAACTTGTTTCAAGAGTGACCCCAATAAATTACTCCCCACTCTGTAAATTAATCTTTTTGTCTTTAAAAAACCTGTCAATATAAATTATTAGAGTCTCATATTCAACAGGGTAATCTGCAGACTTATGGCCCATGATTTTTCTAATCATGATAAAGACAAATCTTTACACACAAGGATCTCCCACTATCTTATTTTTACACCTTGTCCCTGGGCCTGAATAATGGTCTTTTCCTCCATATTATTATCTGCTTTAGATTTAGAAATTCCTAAGCTCCTCTCTAGTTGGCATTGAAATGAAATGAAATTACAAGAAATGTGAAGCATCTAGCTGCCTTTATTACATTTAAAGTGTTGAGATTAAGTCTGAAAACCCTACAAGCTTTGAAAGTAATTTAAAATGGATATTTAATAACATAAATAATGATTGATTTACCAAACAAGAACCCATCATGGCCAGAACATTGAAATTATAAAAGACATTCTCTTTTGAAATAGACTTGAGAAAATTTATTTCTGATTCAAATTAATTTAGTTTGACATTGTATCTTCTATGTATTTTTCTTTAGTGTAAGCAATATGTGTCTTCTTTTATAACATTATGCACATGGAAATATGTATTATATGGAACACATGTATAAACATGTATATTTATACCTGTCATCTTAGAGATGTGAGGGGTAGACAGGAGGGATGGAAAATGAAGAAAATTAAGGCAGATAAAAGGTAAATGACTTGCCCAGGGTCACACAGCCAGAAGTGTCTGAAACATACTTTTTACTTGACTCTTCTTGTTTCCAGATCCAGTGCTATATATACTTCACCTCCTAGTTGCCCTTGTTAAGGACAATATTTCATCTAAACTTTTACTTCTTTCAGTTATGAACAATACTTTACACATGATAGGCTTTTAAATTTGTGTTGACATATAAAAAGATAAAAGAAAATACAAAGAAAATTATTTCATTCAAAAGTTGACAGAATTTAGTCCAAATTGTTCAAAAATATTTCATGAAGCTATTGGTAAATGTTATATAATTTTAAAAATTATCATCCTTTTCCCAGAACCCAGTACTGAAGAATTCCTGAAGGAGAACTTGACAAAGATTCTTCATTCATCTGCTTCATCTGTCTATTAATACAGCTTAATCAGAGCCTAAGGAGGCTGAGTCTAATTCTAAATGAACTCCAAGATCAGCTGACAAAATAAAGAAGCATTAGCATCAGTTTCATGAAATGGCACTCTGTCTACATATTGACTCAGTTCTTCCTGATTCCAGGCCAAGTACTTTATGCCTTTCATCCCCTAGTTGTTCCAGTAAAGGACAATATTCCATCCAAGCTCTTCCTTTTTTTTATTTAAGAAATGTGTTTTACATATCGTAGGCTTTCAGCAAATATTATTTTAACTAGATTGGTTCTTTCTTCACAAAGATAGCCAGGTATATGAGTTTTTTATATCTAAAATTTATATCTAAATTCTTTAAGAAAGGATTAAAATAGCAGGATAATTTTATGACTATAAAATTTAATCTGTTGGGGAATGTTTTTTAAAAGATTCTTTTTCAAAAATCTTGAATATTTGGGATAAAAGCTCTGAAGTTATCAATGCTACTGCATATCTTAGAGAGGCAGTGTGGCATAGTAGATGGAGAGCCAGCCTCAAAGCCAAGAATACTTGGATTCCAATCCCCTCTGATGCACACTGATTTGTGATTCTGAGTGAGTTACTTAACCTCCCAATGTTCTTGTGGAATGTCTTTGATCACAAAGGACACAATAGAAAAGACATTGATAAGCCTTAGTTTCAACAGTTTCCTCAACAAGGGCATTCCCTTTGCCAATGAAATTAGACATCTAGTCCCTATCAGTATTGTATATTTTAGAATCATTTTAGTTTCCTTGATTATGTTAATATATTTTAGGTAGCAGAATAAACAGAGTACTAGGAATCAGGAATGTGTTTAGATACTGTCTGGATATTACTTTGTGACCTAGACAAATGACAACCTCTGCTAGTCTTGGTTTCATCATCTGTTTCAAAAGATTACTGTGAAGATCAAATGACAAGATATGCAAAGTACTTTCGAACCTTAATACTCTATATGAATGTGAGCTATTCTTACTACCATGCAAATGGATTGACAAATTCAGGGCCAGTAAGCTGAAAGCTCCCCCTCTGAAGGGAAGAAAACGGTGGGATCTTTGGACCAAGCTTGCCATCAGGATTTCAAGGTCACTTTAGTTCTTTCTGTTGGTTCTAGATATGTATCTTAGATAAGTACTAAGTTATAAGTTATTAGACTTTATGATTTTTAAGTTACACATTATAACCAAAATTTTCTAGATATATTCCATATTTTAACCTACTTTCCAGGTAATTGAAAGTGACTAAGTTAAAGGCTAACTTTAGAGGTAAAAGATGTTTCAGGAACAAAGAGGGAGTGAACTTTTTACATAAATTACCAGAACTTTCTTACTTATTTTCAAAATATTACCATAGAAGGGATCTATTTCTCTTTATCTGTGTAAGGACAAATAGGAATTGTGCCAATAGAGGTGTTTCATGTACTGCTTGGCAATATAAGCCTCTGTCTTGTAGGTGACTCTAGTCTCTAGGGAAGAACCAAGGGGGAGTTTGATTGGTTATGCCCTTTCCTAGGTAGCATACCTTTAAAGAAAATCTTCAAAGCCTTCCAATTCAAAGTAGCTAGAGCACAGAAGGCCATCTTTGCACCATGGGCACCTTACAGGCAAACAAGTTTCTCTGACAAGTTAATTGCTCCCCTGATGCTTTTATCTGTCTTAGAACAGCCTGC